>NW_028253348.1:0-58452 GCF_964263255.1 Lissotriton vulgaris
CACCGCATGTCCGTGCTAGAGTAGCAAAGATGAGGAAAGTAGAAGTTGTAATTTTTCAGAATACTCCCTTGACTAACAGTAGTTTGCAACCACAGCATATATTGTGTATCTATACTGTATAGTTCACATTATCAAGTGAAGTCACAAGTGCCTTCCTCCGGCGATTACGGGGACCACTCACTACCTATGTTAATATTTTTTTTCAGCTCTGTCATTCATGTGTGGCCTATCGATGTTCACTCAATCAAGTCGGTGTCCTCTTCTTCCTGCGTGGATTCACGTATTTTGAAATCTGGTGGTATGAAGTGCTGATTCATTTTAATCATTGTTAACCTCTCCACATTTTTGGGCGAGAGGCGGGTCCTTTTTGAAGTCACAATGGCACCAGCAGCACTGAAAATATGTTCAGAAGACACGCTTGCGAGTGGGCAAGCCAAATAATGTATAGCCAGCTTGGTGATCAGTGGCCATTGAGGCCTTTTCCCATACCAATACACCAATGGGTTCTCTATTGGGTCATCCAGATAGGCCTGCACCATCCACTCAAGGTCCTCCACTCAAGGTCCTCCAGGGGTGTTCCACTTTGCATGCCATCTATTGCCTTTAAATCAACACTGGAACGAGCAAACACTTGATGAGTTATCCAATCCGCTTCCGACAATAATATGGCTGGGTCTGGTGCAGGTGATGATGATACAGTTACTGGTGTCGGTAATGGCTGTGAGGGAAAGTGACTGCCTTCGGCCTCAGAAGTGGACCTTGACGCCCGATGGCCTGCTGCTTCAGTAGTACTTGTGGTGGTTCCTTCAATTTCCTGCCGCTCTTTTTAAAACCGAGTGGCTGACAGAGCTAGCCAATGTTTGCACTCGAAAACATCTGCTTCAGAAAAAGGAATGAATGTATTGATGGCCAGCGCCTTTATGTACCGTGGATCCAGAATAGTAGCAGAAATGTAATTTGTCAACTAGGTGGCCTAATAAGCTCTCTGCCAGCCGATATGCATCTTGTTTTTCAGCATCAACTCAGAACGTTGAAGACACTGCCTTCAGTTGGTGCTCTAGCATGCGCAACAATGGGATAGCTTTGCCCAAAGTACAGTCCTCCCGGCTGACTTCACACGTGAAGACCTCAAAAGGACGAAGCATGTCTGTCAGGATTTTAACTAGGTCCCATTCCTCCCCCTCTAGCCTCATGTCTTACATAGAAGCACCCTGTGCATTAAAGGCATACTCATTGATTACCAAGTCCTGCTCCAACAGACGCTCAAGCATGTAGAAGGTTGAGTTCCAACGTGTTGCCACCTCCTGGATGAGTCCCCTGACTGGCACTCTACGGTCACGTTGAATGATCCTCAGCTGCTTCCGGGCCTTAAAGGAATGTCTGAAATGTGTGCAGATTCTTCGGCAGGTGGTCAGTAACTTGTTGACTGTATTTTCTTTTTTCAAGAAATCTTAAACAATAATGTTAATGCTGTGCGCCAAACACAGCACTCTGAAATAGCCACCATCAGCCATGGCCTTATTTATATTACTGCCATTATCTGTGGAAACATAACCAATCATGTGATTTCTTGGATGCAGCCATTCAAAGACCTTACTGTTAAACTCCTTCAAAATGTTTACTGCAGTATGATATTTCTCCATGGCAAACATGGCTACTGTTGCATGTTTCCGAGTAGCTTGAAAAATAGTTACACTGTCAACAACTGTAGCTATCTTCTCTCTAACCCCCGCAAAAGAGACCCAGTGTGCAGTGATGCACATGTAATCAATGGCTTGGCAACTGGTCCACATGTCTGTTGTCAGGTGGATAGTGTGAACAGCACTCATCTGCAAAGCTGCCCCAATCACGTCCAGCACATCTTGATGTAGTGCTGAACCGCAACTCTGGCAAAATAGGACCGGCTAGGAACCTTCCATTTAGGGCAGACTGTTGCCACAAATGCTAGAAAACCCACCCCTTCCAAGAAAGAAAAAGGGAGAGGGTCCAGCGCTAACATTTTAGCCAGCATTGAATTATACAGACGTGCCGTTGGGTCGTTGCGTTCAAATGGCGCCTCTGACCAAAACATGCTTTTAATGGTGGTGTGGACCGTTTTCATATGTGATGATGATCCAGACTTCTTTAACCCAGTTAGGCTCATTGATGTACTTTTTCACATTGGTGTCTTTACCAGACTCTTACTGTGGCTCCTAGATGTTGCTGGGGTAGAGTGTGTGGGCGCTACCACTGCAGTGCTGCTGCCAGGGGTACTGTGTGTACCAGAAAAAATGTCTCTTGCTTCTTCACCTCCCCCCTGCACGATCAGCTCCTCTTCATCAGATGCAATATCAATGGCTACATTTGGATTTGTACTTTTGGCTTTCCGGATGTTACTTAGGTGTGCCTCCCACTGGATGCTGTGGTGTTTTTGGAGATTACCTCTCTGGCCTCCTGTACCATAGTTGGTACCAAGCTTACCCCGACTAACTACTTGTTTACAAATCATTCAAATAACGTGGTTTTCCGCCTTTTTGCTAATACTAAAGAAGTCCGAAACTGGGGAGTTGAGATTTCTAGTGGTGGTGGAGGTGCCACTTTCAATGCCAGATGAAGTGGAGGATTGGCGTGGCGGAATTAGACTCTGGTGTGCACTTACAGCACCACTACTTGAGGTAATGGAGGTCGAGCTGGATGGAGGTCCCTGCCGGTCCTTCTGAAGAGAAAATATGGAAGCTGTAGGTCTTGTTGGTGTAGTAGTTACCTGTGTTGGTGGTGGTACCAGTGCCACGCCACCCACATCCTGTGCAGCATTTCGGGATAGGGTAAAAATGTCTGTCTGCTGCATGCCCGCTGGGGCTGGAGTGACAACTGTGATGACTCGGTTGTCATCGTCAGACTCTTCATCAGCACAAAAATACACCACTTCTACTTCTTCGTCATCCCCCATAAGTGAAAGCCTTGCGGGGACCTTCCTTTTACCTAGCTTTGTCGGCTCATGGCGTGCCTCCCTCTCAGACTGAATTGGTGGGTGAAAATCAAGATCTAGATCATCAGAAGGAAGCGGGCTTGAAGAAGAAGTTGTACTAGCCCTCCTTTTCCTTGCTGGGGATCTGGAAGACAATGGATCATCAGGAGTAGCTTGCTCGGGTGATTCCTCTGATGAATCTCGATTTCCTCATGTGCCGCTAATTCTGGAGGAACAAGCATTGTAGTGCCTCTACTTGCGCCTCTTCTTGCGCCTCTCCTTCCGCCTCTCCTTCCGCCTCTCCTTGCACCTCTCCTTGTGCATCTCCTTGCACCTCTCCTTGCACCTCTCCTTGTTGCATCTGTGGTTGTCGTTGCGGCTGTGGTTGAACACTCATCAGATGAGTTACACCCTTTGGTGATTCGATGCTACTTTGCGATGAGTCAACGTCAACATCACTGGTCGATGGTGAAAGAGTAATTAAAGTGGCTGCCTCTGTGGCACTCATGGGCTTGGGCCTAACTTGGCATGGTGGCACTGAGACGAATGAAGCGGAGGTGCTGCTCCCAGCTTGGTCCCCGGCGGACACCGCTGCTGCAGGCCTAGTTTTTTTCCCCCCAAAAAAGCGTCGGTCAGCACAACAGTCTCCTTGGCAAGTGGCGCTACTTGCTTCATCTGCTCCTTCTTACTGGTAGTGGCCCTGGCAACTTTCTTGGTAGAGGAGCTACGGCCACCTTTCTTTGGGCCCATCTTCTTCAGATGTCAGAACAGCAGGAGGCAGTTACAAGAGTTGCAGAGTTGTCTGTGGCCACACGTGACGTTGTGAACACATCACAGCAGGACTTCTTGCTGGCAGTACAACAAGTGATGATGATGAGGATGATTCCTGGTTCTCAGTCTTTGTGCACCTAAAAGCAAGGAAGCCAGAGGAACATCAGTTAAATAAATGTTGCTTCAATTATTACTATTGCAACTAGGCATTTATTATAATTAACACCACACACCCAAAAACGGAAAGACCCAAAATAAAAACTTGCAATTCTAATCAAAAATGGATGTTTAAATTAATAGAAGAGAGACCACACAGAGAGAGGAGTTTCATGCACCCATTCATAACCCTAGGCCTACTGGCCTAAAGCTTGCCGGCCTATAGCAAAAACTGCCTGGCCTCAATATGCCCCTCCGCCCACATGGCCAGGCCCTGAACCAGGCCCCCACAACACCCAAAAAACTCGAAATACACAAAAATATCACCCAAATCAATGCCATCCATGCCCTAAATGATGTTTAAATTTAAGAGACCCCACAGAAAGACTTTGTCCATGCACCACTGAGTGTCCCTGGGCATAATCGATGAAAGTAAGGCAGACTGGGTGCAGGCCTATGGCACAAAGCACACGGCCTGGCTTCAAAATGGCTCGAGACCCCCACCCACATGGCCAGGCCCGGGACCAGGGACAAAATGGCCCCCACCCACATGGCCAGGCCCTGGACCAGGCCCCAACAACACCAAAAAATCAAAATACACACAAAATCACCCCAATCCGATGCCATCCATGCCCTAAATGATGTTTAAATTCAAGAGCTCCCACAGAAAGACTTTTTCCCTGCACCACTGAGTACCCCTGGGCATAATTGATGAGAGGAAGGAAGACTGGGTGCAGGCCTATGGCACAAAGCACACTGCCTGGCTTCAAAATGGCCCCGAGACCCCAACTATATGGCCAGGCCCTGGACCAGGCCTCAAAATGACCCCCTTCCACATGGCCAGGCCCTGGACTAGGCCCCAACAGCACCCAAAAAATCGAAATACACACACAATCACTCCAATCCAATGCCATCCATGCCCTAAATTATGTTTAAATTCAAGAGACCCCACCGAAAGTTTTTGTCCAAGCACCACTGAGTTCCCCTGGGCATAATGGATGAAAGCAAGGCAGACTGGGTGCAGGCCTATGGCACAAAGCCCACTGCCTGGCTTCAAAATGGCCCCTAGAATCCCACCCACATGGCCAGGCCCTGGACCAGGCCTCAAAATGGCCCCCACCCACATGGCCAGGCCCTGGACCAGGCCCCAACAACACCCAAAAAAATCGAAATACACACACAAATTACCCGAATCCAATGCCATTCATGCCCTAAATGATGTTTAAATTCAAGAGACCCCACAGAAAGACTTTGTCCATGCACCACTGAGTTCCCCTGGGCATAATGGATGAAAGCAAGGCAGACTGGGTGCAGGCCTATGGCACAAAGCACACTGTCTGGCTTCAAAATGGCCCCTACACCCCCACCCCCATGGCCAGGCCCTGGACCAGGCTTCAAAATGTCCCCCACCCACATGGCCAGGCCCTGGACCAGGCCCCAACAACACCCAAAAAATCGAAATACACACACAAATCACCCCAATTCAATGCCATCCATGGCCTAAATTATGTTTATATTCAAGAGACTATAATAACAACTCGTAAGAGAGGGTCCGAGGGAGGTGTTTAACGACCAAACAGGCTAATACCCCCTGTATAACTACTTAAACAACAACAAAGCCTGTAGGTCAAGTGGTGCTGAGATATATCAATTAACACTGGTGTGGTTGCACAAAAAGTGAATAAAACAAAGACTATCAACA
Source organism: Lissotriton vulgaris (assembly GCF_964263255.1). NCBI lineage: Eukaryota > Metazoa > Chordata > Amphibia > Caudata > Salamandridae > Lissotriton > Lissotriton vulgaris. The sequence continues at coordinate 5,577 of NW_028253348.1, forward strand.
ACTGCTGATTAAGTCCTATCAGCCCACCTAATGGCGGAGCCTCATCATGTAGGACTGCCGAACCTCGGTCTGAGTGCGATCGCCCAGTTGTGTTTTAGCGACGCATCACTGGACCAAGGTATGGTCACCACAGTTGTTAGTACAGAAAGTGAGGCTGATATGTGCAGTGCAAAAATTAAAGTGAAGTGTGTTAAAATGGCTGTCAAAGCAAACAAGGACCTTTAATAGTGTTTGCCTGGACGTCAGATTAAAAAATAGTGAAATGACAGTGTGAAAAAATCACTGTCTAACTTGCTTGGTAGAAATCCAAAAAGATCTAAATAGGGCCAACATGTTTCTACCTTACTGTGAAAAGTCACTGGCATTCGTCAGGGCCAAGCTCTTATCTGTTACTGCAAGGACACTATCATAAGTGCTAAATGATGGAAACTAGAGAATGAAAAAAAAGTGATCTATCAAGACCATCCTACCACATCTTCTTAGTATTAGTCTGTTGATGCGATAGGTCTTTCCTGTATAAGAACAAGAAAAGGAGAGAGGACATTGTAGACATTGCATGTGTATAATCCTCATGATTACATATATAGCAAATACTATGTAGAAGTTGCTATAGCTGTGCAAAACCAGTGATAATTCAAAATAACCTCAGACTGGATCATCACTACTTTGTTATAGTCACATACAAACTGATTTGTTTAATCTCGTTACGTGGTCTAGTATGAACCAGATTATCCCGAATGGATGGTCCTCTTTTAAATGCAAACAGTGGGCGAGGTATTAACCCTGCTGCTGTATTTAGAATTTTCCAATGCTTAAGTATGACTTTCTTCACTTGATTGGAAGATGTGGTGAAAGTTTGAACCATAGTCATCCGGTCTCTTGTAGTCTCTGACCTCTTATGTTGCAAAAGTGCCTCCCGGTTATTGTTGAAGGCTCTCTTCTGCGCTCGGCGTATTAGATGGTTGGGATAGTGCCGATCTTTCAGGTTGAGTGCCAGTTCTTTAGCATGGTGTTCGTATTAAGCATGGGCGAATTTTGCGGATCTCGCGTTCGCGAATTTTGCGGATTTGCGGATTCGCAATCCGCAAAATCCGCGAATTCCCGCGAATTTGCGGATTTTTTTTTTTTTTTGTGTTCGCCCGTGTTTCTGCCAGTTCGCGAGGGTTTTTACAATTTCGCAATTTGCGAACTTACCTGTCGGGTCGCAAGTTTTGCGAACTTGTTGTTTCTACATGTCCAGCCTGTTTGGGACACTCTTCTTCATCACTGCCACTCTCTGTCACCACTGCCACTCTCTGACTACTCATGCCACCCTCTGGCCCACCCATGCCACCCTCTGTTTCATCACCACACCCTCTGGTTGTCCAGTGTACATTATTTTCGGCAAAGCAAAGCACACCTTCCCTGCCTCAAGTGACCTGAATTAATTTGGGGCTGATTAATGTGTCACAGAATATTTTTTTAGCTGGCACCTGCTTCCTTAGTGCGCCCTGATTAGTGATCTTTTGCACTTGCTAAGTGCTTTCATTGTTGCAAAATTAGTTACAACACCTGCCCTGCCCCAACTGACAATAATGAATTAGGGGCTAATTAATGTGTCACTGAAAGAATTTAAAGTTCCAGCCTGGCACCTGCTTGTCTGCTCCTTTAGCTGTAAATCAGGACCTTTGTGGCATACAGTTAAGGTCAGAGCAGGGTCACACAATAGTTGCAAGCAGGCAACCGAATTCTGGAGGGCCCCCTCAGGAAGCAATACAAAGAATCGTTACAAATCATGAGGTTGACCTTTTGCACCTGCTCATTGCTTTTGCTTTTGCTGAAATCGTTTTGCGGTTTTTTTCGCGCTATTCGCGGGGCGCGGCGTCGTGCGAAACCGACCGCGGAAGCCGCCAATTCGTGCGAATGAGCATTTTATTTTTTTGCGGCTTGTTGTTTCGCGAGTTTTTTTGCAGTATTCGCGAGCCGCTTGCAGCGCAACACGCGAATTTACCCCAAGGTCGAGTACGGGCGCGGCCATTTTGTTTGCGTGACGTATTTCCGTTTCCGCCCGCTATGTATAATCTCGCGCAGTAAGCGCATTGCGAGTAGAGGTTCGCACGAGATCGCGCGGGAAATCTAGAGGTTCGCACGAGATCGCGAGGAAAATCTCGCGCGAACTGACTTTCGCGCTCGGAAACGGGCGCCGGCCATCTTGTTTTTCATTCATTTCCTGTGTCTGGGCATGGTGTTTAATCCTCTTGATATCTTTCCCATCCTTTGCTTGTTTTCAGTTTTTTTTTTACGATTTTGCTTCTTATCTATCCCTCTCTTTTCCTAGCTGTATATTTTTGTCTTTTCTGCTATTTTTCTTTACTTTTAAACTACTTTTGTAAACTCTTTTCTTTTCTTCTTCCCTATCCTATTCTTTCTTAATTTTCTACTTCTTCCTACCTTACCTGCCCAGACCATGGTCAAGCCAGGCGCCGTGAAGCTGCCCAGGCACTTGAGGGCCGCAGCGGCGGCGGGGAGTAGTGCTGGACCCAGTGGCAGGACAGCAGGCGTGAGATCGAGGGGGGAGCAGGTGACGCGCCGGGAGATATTCAGCCCGGAGGAAGTGGGCGCGCTGGTGTACTTTGTCCAGCGCCGCCTGCCCAGGACCATCGCGGGAGGCGGCAGGATCGCGGCCGGCGGCTATAACATGCGGGAGCGCCGGAAGCGGTGGGAGAAGGTGTGCTGGGCCATATCCCACCTCTACGGGGTCCAGCGCACCTACAGCCAGGTCACCCATCGCTGGACGGACCTCCTGGACCGCGAGCGCGACCTGCTGGACCAGCTCGGCTTGGAGATCCCCGGCCTTGGTGAGTAGTAGTAGCCATTGGCATTTAATCACTCACTACTATGATGTTTTCTCCTGCTCTGTGTTGTTGTATTGCAAATATTTGTTTTTTACATGGAGCAAGCCAATAATGCCGCTGATGACGATTACATTGTAGTTAAATTATATTTCAAAATCTTCTGTGCATTTCAGGTGCACTGCTCTCCTTCTCAGTGGGGTTGCTACTATGCTTATTTGTTTTCTATTTCGTGGTCTCATTGGCCTGAGTAACTATTATGTATGAGTGTACTTAACAGAACTGCGTAATGCTAGACACTAGGGGGCAGATTACATTTACAAGCCCCTTGCGCCACGTTTACGTTGCCTTGCGTGACGCAACAGCGGCGTAAACGTGCCGCATCCCTGCAAGTCATTTACAGCATGACGCATCTAGGGAGATGCGTCACGTTATAAAGCCATGGGCCTGCACCACAATGGGTGCGTTCCTAGTACGCAGGGTGGGCGGTCCAGCGGCTGTGCGCCTCGCAAAATTGCCTGCGTGAAATCTACAAGATTTAACGCAGGCACTTCTGCGACGCTGCTACGTCAATTCAATTCCTTATGTCTGCTCGAAGCAGGCGAAAGGACTGACACAGCATGTAAAGTATTGGGTGGCCCTGAGCATTACTGGAGTTGCATTGCGTTGGCGACGTGACTCCAGCGATGCGCCGCTCTTACGTGACGAGATGCGTCACGCAAGTGCCTACCCTTGCGCCAGGGCGCGCCGCATTGTAAATGAGGCACATCTGCCGTGTCGCAAGGGTAGTTTTGCGTGACGCATTTGATCTGGCGCATCTCTGGAGATGCGCCAGAACGCGTAAGTAAGTATGCCCCTAAGGGGCAGAATTGCAATTACCGTCGCATCCCTGCAAAGTAGCAGGGATGCGCCATTAATTGTGCGGCCCGCTACCACCACCAAACATGGTGCGCCGTATTTGCAATGCGGCGGCGGCGCCCCATGGGCCCAAAACGTCACCGAAGCTTTACTGCTGGAGTTGCGTCGCAACGATGGCGCAGCTCCATCAATGCTCTGGGGTACCCTATCTCCCCAATGCTGGGTCAAGCCGTACGTCTGCTTCAAGCAGGTGCAGGGTTTGTGTGACGCATCATTGTCCTAAAGGTGACTGATTGATATTTTGTAGATTTCCCTCAGCCACTATTAGGATGTGTTCCAGCGCAGGAATGCCCTCCCTTGCGCCGGAACGCCCCCTGATGGCGCAGGGCTTTATAACGGGATGCATCTCCCAAATGCGTCACGTTGTTATAATATTATACGCCGCACCATGGCGCCCTTTTTTGTTTAGCTGCTGCGTCACAAAAGTCACGCAAGAACGGCGCAAAAGAGCCGCAAGGGCTTAAATCTGCCCCTTCCTTTGTAACCCTGACAATAAGAAAAATAGTGGCGGTGGATTGATAGTTTGACTATTTAAATGACTGGTAATGTAGCAGGCAACTGTTAGTGTTGTCACTGATCTGACTGAAATCACAATGGAGTTTGTCTGTCACTTTGCGTCTTGCCTGCGGACTGCTGCCTGCCAGTCCTAGGTGAACGTTTCAGTACTTTGTTTAGTGAGTTACGTGACTTTCGAAGTCACAGGTCCGCATATAAATGAAAAGTAACCATAATCAATATAATTTCGCAGAAATATTTTGTTATTGTTCTTTTGAAATGTTTGATTTGGTTGACATTGACAAGCAACAATCATCCATGTTTTCTGTTCTTTCTTTCATGTTGTACGTCAGCTCCCCCCAGGGGCGAGAGGAGGACACAGGAGCAGCAGGCGGCGGATGCTGTTCATCAACAGGGCCAGGATCGGGCAGGCGAGGGCTCCTCTGCTGGCCCCAGTAAGTTTTCATTTTAGACTAGTACCTATTTTTCCTAGCGTTCCTCATTTGACTTTTTTCAAAATTGTCTTTGCTCTTCTTGTAGACTGTATCTAAATTCTTATCCTGCCTCTACTATGACTCCCTGTGGTATTACTAGATTATTCTTATTAGTCTGTCTGTGTAGCTAACTAAGATTGCACGGTTGGCGAAACTCCCATGATTCTAGTCAGCAATAGCTCTATCAACTTAGTGCAGTCCTCTGGGATTGTCCATAATGTCTTTTGAAGTGTTCTATCTGGACTCATGCTTGCAAAAATTGCAAAACCTTTCGCTCAGTCACTCTAGTCTGGACCAAAAAACACAGATTGTATTTAAGTTTAAAAGCTTTATTAAAAGTAAACACATTTATTAAAATGAAGTCATAATAAAACTAAACGTTTAACTGATAATGGAAAAGTGGTTAGTGCTGACGATTAATTGAAGACATTTCTTGTGGTCGAGCCGAGCTCTCACCTGGTTTCAACTTGATCTTGTTGTTAGAAGTCCATCTTCTGTCTGTGTGGAGAAAAATGGTGCGTGTTAAAAAAACAGCCTTCATCAGTTGTGCCAAAAAGTGCAGCAAGACAACCTTCCCTGGAAAAAGGGACATTTTTTTTTTAACTTTAACGACAGTCACAAATTACATTGTTTTCACATGTCTTCATTCCTAGACCAAATACTAGTGACTGCTTTATTCTAACATTCTTAAATGTACTTTGTAGGTGGAACATCTGGTGGCGGGGCCAGTGTGGAGGTGGTGGTGCTCGACACCGAGGCGGAGGGCGAATCGGGCGATGCTTCAGGGGAGGAGGCGGCGGCGGCAGCTGTGAGAGTTGAGACGGTGGTGGTGGCGGCCAGAGGTAAGCTCTTATATATTCCTTACTTATTGAGATTGAAGACTAGCTGGGAAGGCAAGAATATGAGATGCATGGCTGGGTGAATGATGAAGCAATGATGGGTGGAAGGACAACAGCCTGGGTGGGTGACACAGAAACTGTATGTGTCCATATACCTGGATCATGCTACTATCTGACTCTTAGATAGCATATGTGTATCTAGAGCAGGGGTACTCCTAGTACGGCCCGCGGGCCGGTGGTGGCCCGGCAAGCCTTCGTTGGCGGTGCGCTGACCTTGCAGACAATCACTGCTCCCCCGGCCCCCACAGAGCAGAGGCTTTTTTGTATTTCACCTGTTAGCGCCCCTGCATCTCCACTCTGACAATCACTGCTCCCCCGGCCCCCACAGAGCAGAGTGGAGATGCAAGGCCACAAAGAGGTGAAATAGAACTAAGCCTCTGCTCTGTGGGGCCGGGCAAGCAGTGATTGTCAGGGTGGAGAAGCAGGGGCGCTAAAACAAACAAAGCCTCAATAATATGTTAATGGTCTTTTAAAGACCTGTTAAGTACTTTGGTGTTGTTGTCTGTGTGTGCGCGTTGAGGAAGCGGTCTCAACCCGGGCTGAAGGCTGACACAGATAGACACACACACAGTGAGATGACAGAGGGAGAGGGAGGGCAGGAGGGAGAGAGAGATGGAGGGAGGGCAGGAGGGACAGCAGGAGGGAGAGAGATGTATGTAAATGCTGGGTCTGGTGGCTCAGTGGATGAGGGCATCTGCTGCAGGGACCTGTGTGCAACCTCATGGTCACAAGTTATCGTTTTGCTTTAGCCCCGCCCCCTCTGACTCCGCCCCCACCAGTGCGGCCCTCGGCCCCAAACTACACTGTAAATGTAGCCCCTGAGAGAAAGTTTGTGAGTACCCATGATCTAGAGAGAGTAGACGGTCAGTGGATGAAGTAAGTGTAACTTTGAAGAGCATGTAACACTAACACTGCACCCGCACGTCCGTTCCAGTGTAGGAAAGGCAAGGAAAAGAACTTTTAATTTTGTCCAAATACTACCATAAATAGTAGCAGTAGTTTGTATTGCAAGCACTGCATAGATCCGGTTATTATGGTGGCCACTCCCTACCTCTCTTAATAAGTTTAGTAGTACTCAGTCATTCATGTGTGGATGTATCACTGCCTGTCACTCAATAAAAAGCAAAGCACCTAAAGTCATCCCATATATAAGCAAAAACATCCCATGTGAAGTGATAGATAATCAGATTATTTATCTTCTTCAATTTTCCATTTCTAGTACTCATTTCCACTGTAGGGTGAAAGTTAAATTAATTAAGCAGTAGCCCTTGAGTTGTAACAGAGTATTCTCAGTGCCACCCGTAATAGAAAAGTAAGAGATTCACCACCTGCATGTACTGGACGGGTACAGTAACGCAACGGCAACGCAAGTCTAGGTCACTCCTCATGGCGTGCGTCTCTTTTTCTCGGGTGCAAGTTTACCGCGCTGGCATTATGCCGGCTTGCAGAAAATAACGTACCAATTTTCCAAAACAAGAGACAAGAAGAAGAATAAGACTGGTGTACTTTCATAGTCGACTCCAATGGAAGTCCACAGTGCTCATAGAATTTGTTCCTTAAACTCCCACTAATGTTAGAGCAAGGATGAAGAAGTGTGAGGTTAGATAGATACTGGCCTCAATAGTTATGTAATGCGCTTGCAAGTTGCTAGTTGTACTGCAGCACACATTTCTGCTGAATGATTGAGTTAATCTTAAAGAGCATTGGTTACAGACTATGTCTTTCTTTCTTCATATAGGTTCTCCTTCCAAACGAACAAGGAGGAAGGAGCTGGCTAGAGCGGCCCGGCAACGGAGAATCGAGGCCACTGTTGCGGAATATCGGCGGCTGGTGGCCCTGGAGGACGTGGAAAGTGTGCGGTCGACAACAACGACAACGTCGTCCTCCGTGGCCTCACCGGCTGCCACCGTGACCCAGCACAGTGGTCCACCGAGACTGAGCCGGGCTGCCAAAGGCAAACGCCACCGCCGAGCAGCAAGGCCAACAGCTGCTTCTCACAGGCCTTGCACCTGCAAGGCAGTGAAGGCACGCCTGCGCCGCACCACCCTGATGGTGTCCCGCCTTCAGCAGGAGCTCGCCTTGCTCCGCGAGGAGCATGATGCCCTGGCCCAAAAAGTGAACAGCATCCACCCCTAGTGTCCCTTGCCCCTTTTTTAGAGACTTTTGGGGGGTGGGAATTGGGAGTTGGGTTTTTGGGGACTTTTGAAGGACAATCGTTGGGGTTAGGGAGGGTCTTGCGGGAGATTATTTTGTTAGGGATATAAATATACTTTTTCAAACTTTATCTGAGCATACCTGTTTTTTACTGCTTGCCTGGTGGGTGGGGGTTTAACGTTGACTGTTTTCCTGAAAGTTTAGTTCCATTTTCTTCCTTTAAGTGTAAATGCCCAAATGTTTTCAACACTAAGTGCCTCTCACAGACTAAGTGAAGTGAATCCAAGAGTCCTAGGACTTTAGTAGTACTACCTTCAGGCTCTCGTCTCTCGTACTAATACTCCATTATACCCCCAAACCACCAAACGCTTATCTTACCTGTAATTTGTGTTTGAAAGTAGGGCTAGGCCCAGGGCTGGCTCCACGGGAAACACCGAATAACGTTGGCAATCTTGGTCGGATAAAATTTCCTCATAGCGGTGGTAGTAGTGGTGTGCCACAGTGGCAGTTGCATGCCTATGAAAAAAAAGAAAATGAAATCTGGTTTGTCCTCCTGAGCAATTCAACGGTACAACTGAGAATATAGCAGGTGACAGAAGTACAGTAGAGCAGTGCCACATTGTAGCCTAACAAATGGTAAAGTATAACTACTAATTCGGTTGAAGTTCTTTCACATTAGCAATGGTTCTTTGTCAAGCAGAGTAAGAATATATCATCGACAACTGTGGAAAGAAAGAATGCGACAGTACAGGGCCTGTGTGGAATTATTGATAACTATATTCAACATAAGGTCTCTGTAGCCAGATACCCGAGAGCCTTGCTGGTCACTATAAATCCATTCACAACAACACTCAATGGGGTTGGTCTGGAAGGTGTCACGTTTACTCCCCGTGATCCAGTCGATGCAAATATGGTTCCACCTCCAAATGTCACCAACACCCAGAAGTGTAAACACAGGGTGTTCGAGGCATTAGGCGAGGGAGAAAAATAACAAACTAAAATAAAAAATGTGGGATGGGTAAAGGTAGGGTCAGCAGGGAAAGGATACCTGTAAGAGAAGACAAGACAGGCATCAGTGAAGTGATGTCCTAACATACAAGGGTACTCTCATATAGTCTCACTAAATAGTCTGCAAGTCTCCCGCCTACTCATGGGAAATGTAGTTTCATAGTACGGTAGGCGCTTAGGGGCTGCGTAACCTGACAGAAGGTATAGTAGATAGAAAAGGAGAAATTGCTTTTTTTCTAGGTGTCCCCTCACTCACCAGGGTTGCCCCTTGGTGACATGCTTCATCATTGGGGCCATCCCAGTCCTCTACGGCCTGGGGCGTGCTGCGACTTGCGAATTACGTAGGAGCACTTACAAATGACTATGTGTGGTGCAGATAGTGGAGTGGACTAAGTGATGTGTTAAGGGATCAATGTAGAAGCCGAGAGAGAGCAAAGAAATGCAGTCACAGTCAGAGAAAAAGGCAAGGGATACTGTATCTATGTGTGGTTGTAGTGGTCCTGTTGGAAGTGGTAAGTAAGTTGCCCGCAGAAAAAAAATCCTCCTATTAGCGGCACTCCTCCATTGCAGCCGACGCTTCGTCCACCGATGTTGGTCACCAGAAGACACCCTGTCCACTGCCTGCCTGATGCTGAATTGTGGCTCGCTACTGTGAAGCCTGACTCCATCCTTTTTTCCCCATTGCAGAGACTGAAACCCGGCCTGTAATTATTCAACGAAAAACAGGAAGTGATATAATATTACAACACCACTGATAAATAAATATAAGGTATGTAGGCTGTGGAGTGCAAAAAGTCACAATTTGTTTTTCCTAGTAGACAGACAGTACAATGTTTTTGAAAGTGCGTACTCTGAGTCACCTTTTGAAGGATAAGTAAGTATGGGCAAATTAATGTAGCGGATCTTGCCCCTCAAGCTAGGTGTACTGTAAACTGTGTTTTAGAACAAAAATAGATCTTCCTAGCAGTGCTCCCACCCAAAAAACGAGGCCTGGCAGAAAACTGGAGACAAAACTTACTTTGAAAGTAAAAGTAGGCCGAAGTACCCTAATTACCCATTACCCCCCGTGGATTGTATTCAAACCACTTGCAAGCAACCAAGCAAAAGTAGCCATAGCCAGCATCGCTCCAAGACTCGAAATCCCCCCCACTCAAACACATGCAATAGAAATACTGCTAACCCTAACGAACCCTAAGTTAAGAATAGTGGCAAAGGCTTTCTTTAACTATGCCAAATCCCCCCTTTCCCACCATGGATTTTCTTCAAATGACTTGCAACCAAAATTACACATTCTCACGAGTGCTCTAAGACCCCAGAACTCAGTTTGAAAAATCTAGAACACCCCGATACACATGCAATCCTGGTGCTAGGGCTAACCCTAACGAACCCTAAGTTACAAAAAGTGCCAAAACTAAAGGCTTTTCCGCGCGGATTTTGTCCCAACCACTTCTACCCGGTATTAGACCTTCCCAGGAATGCCCCAAGACCCGGCAACCCACCCGCCAAGAAGCATAACACCCCCAAACAGGCCAAAAGAAAAATCTCATACTTGCAATATTTCTGGGCCTTCGGTCCAAACGCGCTGCGTAGCTAGGCCATAAGTCGGGGTTGGCACGACGGATTTCCTGAAAAGCAAATGCAATCAAGATTAGAGTGTCCCAGCAGTGCTCCCAGACCACGAAACTCACCCGCAAACAGACGGAACCCCCCCTAAGAGCACCTCAAAGGCAAGCAAGTCATCAAAAACACAAAAAAAATTCCGCCTGGGATTTGGTCCAAAACACTTTTATCCGGTATTAGAGCTTCCCAGCAATGGCCCCAGAGCCGTCAACCCAGGAGAAAACGAGTAGAAGACCCCCAAACAGCCAAAGAGCAAAAGTACAAAAATGGGGACTTAGTCACTTTTTCACAAATTTCCCAAATCACTCCGCGCGCGCTCTGCAGCTAGGCCCTAAGTCCCCTCAGCCACCATGGATTTGCTTCAAACCTCTTGCAAAGTAAAGTATATATAGCCAGCAGTGCTCCCAGACCACGAAACTCACCCGCAAACACCAGCAAGCCCCCCAAACAGGCCCCCGAAAACGCTACATAGAGCAAAATGTCTGAAATAGCCCAAAAAAAAATCGGCCTGGATTTTGTCCCAACCACTTCTACCCGGTATTAGACCTTCCCAGGAATGCCCCAAGACCCGGCAACCCACCCGCCAAGAAGCATAACACCCCCAAACAGGCCAAAAGCAAAATCTCATACTTGCAATATTTCTGGGCCTTCGGTCCAAACGCGCTGCGTAGCTAGGCCATAAGTCGGGGTTGGCACGACGGATTTCCTGAAAAGCAAATGCAATCAAGATTAGAGTGTCCCAGCAGTGCTCCCAGACCACGAAACTCACCCGCAAACACCAGCAAGCCCCCCAAACAGGCCCCCGAAAACGCTACATAGAGCAAAATGTCTGAAATAGCCCAAAAAAAAATCGGCCTGGATTTTGTCCCAACCACTTCTACCCGGTATTAGACCTTCCCAGGAATGCCCCAAGACCCGGCAACCCACCCGCCAAGAAGCATAACACCCCCAAACAGGCCAAAAGCAAAATCTCATACTTGCAATATTTCTGGGCCTTCGGTCCAAACGCGCTGCGTAGCTAGGCCATAAGTCGGGGTTGGCACGACGGATTTCCTGAAAAGCAAATGCAATCAAGATTAGAGTGTCCCAGCAGTGCTCCCAGACCACGAAACTCACCCGCAAACACCAGCAAGCCCCCCAAACAGGCCCCCGAAAACGCTACATAGAGCAAAATGTCTGAAATAGCCCAAAAAAAAATCGGCCTGGATTTTGTCCCAACCACTTCTACCCGGTATTAGACCTTCCCAGGAATGCCCCAAGACCCGGCAACCCACCCGCCAAGAAGCATAACACCCCCAAACAGGCCAAAAGCAAAATCTCATACTTGCAATATTTCTGGGCCTTCGGTCCAAACGCGCTGCGTAGCTAGGCCATAAGTCGGGGTTGGCACGACGGATTTCCTGAAAAGCAAATGCAATCAAGATTAGAGTGTCCCAGCAGTGCTCCCAGACCACGAAACTCACCCGCAAACACCAGCAAGCCCCCCAAACAGGCCCCCGAAAACGCTACATAGAGCAAAATGTCTGAAATAGCCCAAAAAAAAATCGGCCTGGATTTTGTCCCAACCACTTCTACCCGGTATTAGACCTTCCCAGGAATGCCCCAAGACCCGGCAACCCACCCGCCAAGAAGCATAACACCCCCAAACAGGCCAAAAGCAAAATCTCATACTTGCAATATTTCTGGGCCTTCGGTCCAAACGCGCTGCGTAGCTAGGCCATAAGTCGGGGTTGGCACGACGGATTTCCTGAAAAGCAAATGCAATCAAGATTAGAGTGTCCCAGCAATGCTCTCAGACCATGAAACTCACCCACAAACAGACGGAACCCCCCCTAAGAGCACCTCAAAGGCAAGCAAGTCATCAAAAACACAAAAAAATTTCCGCCTCGGATTTGGCACAAACCACTTTTAGTGCTTCCCAGCAATGGCCCCAGACCCGTCAACTCACCTGCAAAGAGGTAGAACAACACCCCCACAAGTGCTGAGTCTTTCTTCATTGGGCGTAAACCAGCCCTCTGCTTTGATGGAAATAGGAGTCTGGAGGAGGAGGATAGAGGAGCATGTTCTTCTGAACTTGTGAACCTGAGGAATGCAGACTGCGGCACCTTCAAATAAATTAGCAAACAAGTGAAGACAGTTCTGCTGATGGGCTTGTCTTTGTGATAATCTGATTAAAGTTTGAATTATATTAACTGTGCACAACAAAGAAAGACAGACACACAGGAATAAAAGTGAATAAGGATGAAAAAGAAAGTTATTGATTCGTTGTCTCATTTTCAGGGCTCGAAGTCGGAATCACGGTCCAGGAATAAGAATAAGGCTTCGTCATCATACTCTGCGAATTCAGCCCGGGTGAGGTCAGTGCCACCTGACAGAGTAGAAATTCCCTCATCTATGGTGCTGGCCACCTCCTCTTCATCCGGCACGCTCTCTCGTACTCTTATATCTGGTGGTATGAGGTGCTGATTCATCTTGATCATTGTTAACCTCTCCACATTTTTGGGCGAGAGGCGGCTCCGTTTGGGAGTTACAATCCCACCAGCCGCACTGAAAACCCGTTCAGAAGACACACTTGCGAGTGGGCAAGACAAGTAGTTTAAAGCCAGGTTGGTGAGCTGTGGCCACAATTCTTTTTTCCCATGCCAATACGCCAATGGGTCAGAATTAACATAGACCTCTGTGGAGTCATTCAGATAGTCCTTCACCATCGACTCAAGGTCCTCCTCCAAGGTTCCTCCACTTTGCGTAGCTCTTGCTGTGCCTCTGGCCTTTTGAGAACCAAACCCACGCAGAGCTAGCCAATCCTCTTCAGCCTCCAATGTTTCTGCTGTCTTTCGTGCAGATGATGCGGTTGCCGGTGTCTTTAACGGCTGAGAGGTCACTTGTGCCACAGCCACAGGTGCAGAAGTGGATTGTTTTGACTGGGGATGGCCTGCTGATGTACTGCCATTTCCTTCAATTTCCAGCCGTTCTGTTTCAAACTTCTTGGCTGACAAGGCTAGCCAACGTTTGTACTTTGTAACATCTTCATCAGCAAAAGCAAAGAATGCTCTGCCTGCCAGCGCCTTTTTGTAGCGTGGATCCAGAATAGTAGCACAAATGTAATGCTGTTCTGAGTGGATCTTTTGAAGACGTTCATCACCTTGTAGGAGCTCTAATAATTGCTCAGCCAGAAGCAAAGAAGAGCCTTTCTTTTTGTCATCTTTTCGAAACACAGAACACACCTCCTTCAGTTGGTCCTCCAGCATGTACAACAATGGGATAGCTTTTCCCAAATTAGAGTCCTCCTTGCTGACTGCACGCGTGAAGACCTCAAAAGGACGAAGCATGCGTGTTAGGCTTTCAACTATGTTCCATTGCGGCCCACCCATCCTCAGCTCCTCTATACCCTCTTTCAAGAAATATTGATCGAGTTGCGTATACTGCTCATACAGACGCTCAAGCATGTAGAAGGTTGAGTTCCAACGTGTTACCACCTCCTGGATGAGTGCTTTCACTGGCATTTGACATTGATATAGCATGCTCCTCAGCTGCTTGCGGGCCTTAAAAGAATGCCTGAAATGCTTGCAAATTTTTCGGCAGTTCTCCAATACACTGCACGCTGCACTGTCTTTATTACCCAAGAATTTTTGGACAACCAGGTTTATACAGTGCGCCAAACACGGCACTCTGAAATAGTAACCGTCCCTCATGGCCTTAACTATATTGGAGCCATTGTCCGTGGAAACATAACCAACCTTGCGTTTTAGTGGGGACAGACAGTTAAGGACCTTTGTGTTAAAGACATCCAAAATGTTTTCTGCTGTGTGACGTTTCTCCAAACCAAACATGGCTAGTGTTGCATGTTTCCGAGCACCTTTAAAAACAGTGTTAGTGTCAACACCTGAGTTTAGCTTTGCTTTAGCCCCTGAAAAAGAGACCCAGTGTGCAGTGATGCACATGTAATCAGCGCCTGCGCCACTGGTCCACATGTCTGTTGTCAGATGTATAGTGTGAACAGCACTCTTCTGCAAAGCTGCCCCAATCGCCTTCAGAACATCTTCATGTAGTGCTGGAACCGCAACTCGGGCAAAATAGAACCGGCTAGGAACCTTCCATTTAGGGCAGAGCACTGCCACTAATTCTAGAAAACCAACCCCTTCGACAAAAGAAAAAGGGAGAAGGTCCAGAGCTAGCATTTTAGCCAGCTTAGTGTTATACAGACGGGTCATTGGGTGGTTGCGTTCATATTGCGCTTCTGTAAACAACATCTTTTTAATGTTGCCCTGGACCAATGATTTACGGGATGATGATCTCTTCGACCCAGTTACGCTCGCTGATGAACTTTTCCGCATTGATGTCTCACTCTCTCCCACACTCTTAGTGTGGCTCCCATGGGGTGTGCTGCTGACATGGGAACTGGGTGTAAGTGAAGTGTTTGGATCGTCTTCTTCTACCTCCTCGTCATCAGCAGATGACAAATCAACGTTTTCATTACGTGCAATTCCGGCTTTCTTGACCGCCTCTAGGTGCGGAAACCATTCGAGAGGGTGCCTTCTCTCAAGATGACCTCTCTGGCCTCCGGTACCATAGTTAGAACCAAGCTTACCACGACTATATCGAAGCTTACAAAGGCTACAAATGGCTACGTTTGCCTTTTTTGGGCAAACACTAAAGAAGTCCCAAACTGGAGACTTGAAATGTCTTCGGGGGCCGCCGCCGGAGGAGGCGTCGATACTGGTGGTGGTGGTCCTGCTGCTAATGACAGATGAAGTGGAGGATGTGGATTGCCGAACTTCAGTACGTTTTGCACTTTCACCACCACGAATTGAGGTCGAGGACGAGGTGGGTACCTTCTTGCGAGGAAGAAATATGGAAGCGGTAGGTTTTGGTGTACTACTTAACTCCAAATCTAATGATTCCATTTCCATTGCCTCCTCGCCGACATCATCATCACGCTCAGCAGCTTCTCGGGATAGGGTCAAAATGTCTCTTTGCTGCATGCCCGGTGGGGCTGCAGTGACCTTTGTGATGACTGCCTCGTCGTCATCGTGAGAGGCTTCATCACCAGCAGTATCTGTCACTTCTTGTTGAGCCTCATCACACTCCATAGGTTTGAGTTTTTGGACGACCTTCCTTTTACGCTTAGGTACCGGTGGCAGATCATGGTGTGCCTCTGCCTCACTGTCAGACCGCAGTTGTCGTGGTTCCCAAGACAGATCACTTGCACCAGAACGAGGTGGGCTTGAAGAAGATGTAGACACCCCCCTTGATCTTTTCCTTGCTAGGGATGTGGAAGACAATGAATGATCATCAGGAGGAGTGGCTTCCAATGATACCTCAGCTTCATTGTCGATTTCCAAATGTGCCCCTACTTCGGGAGGAACAACTATTGTGGGCACTTGTGAACGTCCATGCACCTTTGCTTGCGCATCTCCTTTTGCTGCCTCTCCTTCCACATGTACTTGGGCGTGTACTTGCACATGGTGTTGTTGTTGCGGCTGTGGTTGTTCAACACTTGTCAGATGAGTTACAACAACCTGTGTTGATTCAGGGACATTGCTGCTACTTTCTTGCGATGAGCCAACATCACTGGTCGATGGTGATTGGAGAAGTACACTGACTGCCTCTGAAGCACTCAAGGGCTTTGACTTAAGTTGGCGTGGTGGTGGAGGCACTGAACCCAATGGAGCAGGGGTGCTGCTCTCAGGTTGGTCCCCAGCAGATCCTGCTGCTGCAGGCGTACTTTTTCTTTTGCTCCCAAAAAAAGTGGCGGGTGACACACCAGCCTCCTTGGTAACTTGCTTCTTCTGCTCCTTACTAGCAACTTTCTTGCTAGAGGAGCTACGGAGAACTTTCTTTGGGGGCGGGGCCATCTTCTTCAGAGCAGGTCAGACAGCAGGCCGCAGTTGCACGAATTGTAGAGTTGTCTGAGGCCAGACGTGACGTCGCGTGACGTTATGCTGCACACACACACCGCTGCAGGACTTCTTCCTGGCACTGGTGGTTCTCTTGAGTCTTGTGCACCTAAAAAAAATGGAAGACAGAGGAACATCAGTTCAGTTATAGAGCACAAAAAAATCGAAAAACACTGCAAAATCAGCACAATCCCAATCCATCCATGCCCTCCATAATGTTTAAATTCAAGACAACCCACAGAAAGACTAGGCCCATGCAAGACTCACTACCCCTGGGCATAAATAAAGGTTGAAAAGTAGGCAAAATGGTTGGAGGCCTAACAACAAAGCCTGCATTCAAAATGGCCACTTGCCTGCCAAGCACATGGCCAGTGCCTGTAGCTGCACTCAAAATGGCCACCAGCCACATGGCATGTCCCTCCCCATGAACACCCCCAAAAATCGAAAAACACTGCTAAATCAGCACAATCCTATTCCATCCATGGCCTCCATGATGTTTAAATTCAAGACAGCCCACAGAAAGACTAGGCCCATGCTAGACTCAAATACCCCTGGTGAAAAGGCCCCAACAACAGGTCAAAAATCGAAAAACACAAAATTGTACAAAAAAAAAAATTCGAAAAACACAGAAAAATCAGCACAATCCCAATTCATCTATGGCCTCCATGATGTTTAAATTCAAGACAACCCACAGAAATACTAGGCCCATGCAAGACTCACTACCCCTGGCATAAATAAAGGTTGAAAAGTAGGCAAAATGGTTGGAGGCCTAACAACAAAGCCTGCATTCAAAATGGCCACTTGCCTGCCAGCACATGGCCAGTGCCTGTAGCTGCACTCAAAATGGCCACCAGCCACATGGCATGTCCCTCCCCATGAACACCCCCAAAAATCGAAAAACACTGCAAAATCAGCACAATCCCATTCCATCCATGATGTTTAAATTCAAGACAGCCCACAGAAAGACTAGGCCCCATGCACCACTCACTACCCCTGGTCAAGGCCCCAACAACAGGTCAAAAATCGAAAAACACAAAATTTTACACAAAAAAAAATCGAAAAACACAGAAAAATCAGCACAATCCCAATTCATCTATGGCCTCCATGATGTTTAAATTCAAGACAACCCACAGAAATACTAGGCCCATGCAAGACTCACTACCCCTGGCATAAATAAAGGTTGAAAAGTAGGCAAAATGGTTGGAGGCCTAACAACAAAGCCTGCATTCAAAATGGCCACTTGCCTGCCAGCACATGGCCAGTGCCTGTAGCTGCACTCAAAATGGCCACCAGCCACATGGCATGTCCCTCCCCATGAACACCCCCAAAAATCGAAAAACACTGCAAAATCAGCACAATCCCATTCCATCCATGATGTTTAAATTCAAGACAGCCCACAGAAAGACTAGGCCCCATGCACCACTCACTACCCCTGGTCAAGGCCCCAACAACAGGTCAAAAATCGAAAAACACAAAATTTTACACAAAAAAAAATCGAAAAACACAGAAAAATCAGCACAATCCCAATTCATCTATGGCCTCCATGATGTTTAAATTCAAGACAACCCACAGAAATACTAGGCCCATGCAAGACTCACTACCCCTGGCATAAATAAAGGTTGAAAAGTAGGCAAAATGGTTGGAGGCCTAACAACAAAGCCTGCATTCAAAATGGCCACTTGCCTGCCAGCACATGGCCAGTGCCTGTAGCTGCACTCAAAATGGCCACCAGCCACATGGCATGTCCCTCCCCATGAACACCCCCAAAAATCGAAAAACACTGCAAAATCAGCACAATCCCATTCCATCCATGATGTTTAAATTCAAGACAGCCCACAGAAAGACTAGGCCCCATGCACCACTCACTACCCCTGGTCAAGGCCCCAACAACAGGTCAAAAATCGAAAAACACAAAATTGTACAAAAAAAAAAAATCGAAAAACACAGAAAAATCAGCACAATCCCAATTCATCTATGGCCTCCATGATGTTTAAATTCAAGACAACCCACAGAAATACTAGGCCCATGCAAGACTCACTACCCCTGGCATAAATAAAGGTTGAAAAGTAGGCAAAATGGTTGGAGGCCTAACAACAAAGCCTGCATTCAAAATGGCCACTTGCCTGCCAGCACATGGCAAGTGCCTGTAGCTGCACTCAAAATGGCCACCAGCCACATGGCATGTCCCTCCCCATGAACACCCCCAAAAATCGAAAAACACTGCAAAATCAGCACAATCCCATTCCATCCATGATGTTTAAATTCAAGACAGCCCACAGAAAGACTAGGCCCCATGCACCACTCACTACCCCTGGTCAAGGCCCCAACAACAGGTCAAAAATCGAAAAACACAAAATTTTACAAAAAAAAAAAATCGAAAAACACAGAAAAATCAGCACAATCCCAATTCATCTATGGCCTCCATGATGTTTAAATTCAAGACAACCCACAGAAATACTAGGCCCATGCAAGACTCACTACCCCTGGCATAAATAAAGGTTGAAAAGTAGGCAAAATGGTTGGAGGCCTAACAACAAAGCCTGCATTTAAAATGGCCACTTGCCTGCCAGCACATGGCCAGTGCCTGTAGCTGCACTCAAAATGGCCACCAGCCACATGGCATGTCCCTCCCCATGAACACCCCCAAAAATCGAAAAACACTGCAAAATCAGCACAATCCCATTCCATCCATGATGTTTAAATTCAAGACAGCCCACAGAAAGACTAGGCCCCATGCACCACTCACTACCCCTGGTCAAGGCCCCAACAACAGGTCAAAAATCGAAAAACACAAAATTTTACAAAAAAAAAAAATCGAAAAACACAGAAAAATCAGCACAATCCCAATTCATCTATGGCCTCCATGATGTTTAAATTCAAGACAACCCACAGAAAGAATCAGTCCACCCACCACTGAGTACCCCTGGGAAAAGGCCCCAAAACAGCAAAAAAATCGAAAATCCCAAAATTTTAGTTGCAGCAACTGTAATGCCCCAAACAAACTTACTTGTAAAATTTCTAATCCAACAGTGATCCAAAGAAAGTCAAAAAGGCCTCAAATCCAAAGATCCAGCAGCATCCACAAAAGGTAATCCTTCCAGGTCCACATCCGAATGAAAAGTGACCAGGAGATGGACAAAGCACTGGGAGGAGCCTGCTGAACAGGAACAGGAAGTTGAAGACTATGGGGCACTTCCTTCCTCCCACCCCCCTGCCCCCCTCCCCAAAATGGACTCCTCGCTAAAAAAGTGCAGGCAAATGTCAAACTAAGGAGTTATTCACATAAAAATCATCATTTCTAGAAGGTTTATGCTGCTTGCTGGTGGATTTCTTGTGCAGAATTGCAAATTTATATTTTCGCGCGCCGCATCTCAAATCTCGCAATTTGCGAAGTACCGCGAGACGTGATCTCGCCGTACTCGCGTTGACAAACTCTCGCTGGCAAGCCGCGATGACGTAATCGCGCTCGCCAATTCCCGCGGGATCACACAGCAAGATCCAAAATGGCGCAGCACTCGCAAACTATCGAAAAAAACAACTCGGCAAACGATGATAAACGCCGCGCGCCGCAAAAATTGTATCACCAACGCCGCGCGCCGCCAAAAAAATCCGCTGCGTGCGAATTTGCGGATTTTGCGGGAAATCCGCAAATCTCGCGGATTGCGGATTTCCCGAAAATCCGCAAAATCCGCGAGCGGAACGGATTTTCCGCCCACGCTTAGTTCGTATAAGGTGTTCGACGAACAATTCCGTCTTAACCTGAGGAATTGACCTACAGGTAAATTCTCGCGAAGTGATTGAGGATGAAAGCTCTGGAATGACAAAAGCGAGTTGCGTGCCATCGGTTTCTTGAAAAGTTCACTTTGTAGGCCTCCCTCTGCCAGAAAGATCTGGAGGTCAAGGTACGCCAGTTTGTCTTTGCTGCTCTCCATGGTAAACTTAAGAAACTGATTCCTAGAGTTTAACCATGTGTGAAAGGACGATACCTCCGTTGACGTCCCTCTCCAAATCACCAGGATGTCGTCGATGTAACGTTTCCACAGTACCACCTGATGGATGAAGGGGTTACTGTGGTTCAATACATGATCTAGTTCGAATTGGTGCATGTATAGGTTTGCCAAACTAGGCGCAAAGACACTCCCCATTGAGGTCCCTGAGACCTGGAGATAGCGATCGTTTTGGTACTGAACATTTTTTTCCATCATGGCGATCCTTGCGCACTCCATAATGAAGGCAACGGGTGTTATAGTGTCCATTTGTTGAGCCTCTAGGAGGCTCCTGATGCAATCCAGTGTTTCTTGTTGCGGTATTGATGTATACAACGATTCAACGTCGAAGCTCACCAGTAGGTCTGTCTCGACGTTGAACTCGGCATCAGCCAAAAGTCTGAGCACATCACCAGTATGCTGGAGGTACGTTGGTGTTTCCTTCACGATGGGTTTTAAGAAGAAATCCACGAAAGTAGATAAAGGCTCGAGTAACGAACCTATGCCCGAAATAATGGGCCTTCCAGGAGGCGGTCTTTGGGCCTTATGTATTTTTGGGAGGCAGTAGAAGTAAGGAATGACTGGATGTGTTGTGATTAGATATCTTGCTTCGTGGGGAGTAATCCAGCCTTCTGCTGTTCCTTCTTCTACCAGACTCTTGATGTCATTCGAGATTCTGGGAGTAGGATCTTCATTAAGGCGACGGTAGGATTTGGTGTCATTTAGTTGTCTTTGGCATTCTTGATGGTAAACTGTGGTATCCTGTAGCACTATAGCTCCGCCCTTATCAGCCGGCTTGATAGTAAGAGATCTATCATTTGACAGAGTAGAAAGTGCTGATTTCTCCAGATTGGACATGTTGTGAAAAGTCTTTCGTCATTGTTCGGTATTCATAACCTCATGCGTCACTGCTTGCTCAAAGGCTAGGACATTTGCTGGTACTTGTTGGTTCAGAGGTGTAAATGTCGATTTAGGTCTAAGGCCGGTGTTCTGTTCACCTTGGTCGAACATATTGGCCTCATTCATATTGGAACTAGATGTTTTGAAAAAGAAATGCAAACGTATTTTCCTATAAAAACTTTCAAGCTCGCACCTCAATTTAAACAGATCACCTGTATTGGTGGGAACAAAGCCCAGCCCTTTGTTCAAAACAATGTTTTCGATTGGTGTGATGGTCCTCGAACTCAGGTTCACTACTAAGTCGCAGCTCCTGTTGTTGGGCCTGACTTGCTGGGCTGCGGAGCCCAATTCACAGTCTGTTGGCCTCTCCTTTTGCCGCGGTTCCTGCCTCAGCCCTGCCATAAAAAAGACTGGTCATAGTAGAATGACGGATTTGGAGGGTACATAGGCATAGGATGACCCATAGGTGGGGGGCCCATTGCCCCAGGATGATAGTTCCATGGGCCTGGGGGCCACCACTGTCCCGGAATGGGGTACTGTTGTCCTCCCCGGCCTCTGTTGGGTCATCGTTGGAAACCCCCACCACGTATCCCGGTATTAGGGCCTGTGTTTGAGTTCCCTTGATCACTGGAGCCCGAATCCGAGTCCGAAGAAGAGTAATTCGACCCGTATCTTTTCCCTCTGGAGTTGGTAGAAGGAGCTACATAGGAATCACACAAATAGGGATAAGCCAATTCCATGGAAAAGCGTGCCAAGTCTTTTTTAAACTTCTCGACTTTGTTCACCAGGATGTTGCCATAATATTCTTTATTCGTTTTGTTGGCTTCGTCCAAGTTCTTTTTGTAGATCACGGGCCGCACAGCTGCGTTGATTTGACCCTCCAAGACTTGGATCTCTATCAATAAGGCATCGGCTGTTTTTTTTGCTGTTTTAATAATTAAAACTAGCCAATCGCGGGTACACCGCCATCCAATTAGTGCCCAATTTTTCAGGAATTCTTTGTCTTTCAGAAAGAGTCTGGGTGCCGTAGTGACGATCAAGCCAGATGGTGCACACTTGCCATGTAGGTACTCATTCATAATCACACGTGTAATGAAATACGGGAGTGATTCTTTTTCAGGTTCAAAAGTTTAACCCAGTCATCCTCTGTCGTGGGATTAGAGGTGGTGGGTAAATCATCTAATATGCTAGGGTTGTTACTGAAGATGGTATTCAAATCCTCATCGTCAAATGCTAAACCACCAAAGTCCTCCATGGTGAGGAGCTGTAACAGACAGACAGCTAAATAGATAAAGTGGGTGAGCTGAATTGCACTACAACATTAGCTGTGTGGTGCTAAAATAGAAAAACAAAGACCCGCAGCCTAAGCTGCTCCGTACACTATAATAACAACTCGTAAGAGAGGGTCCGAGGGAGGTGTTTAACGACCAAACAGGCTAATACCCCCTGTATAACTACTTAAACAACAACAAAGCCTGTAGGTCAAGTGGTGCTGAGATATATCAATTAACACTGGTGTGGTTGCACAAAAAGTGAATAAAACAAAGACTATCAACAACTGCTGATTAAGTCCTATCAGCCCACCTAATGGCGGAGCCTCATCAGGCGTCCTCACTTTCGCGCATGCGCGCCCAACGACCGTCTGCTCGAGCGCATGCGCGGGGTGTTGTTGTTCTGCACTGCGCAATTGCAGCGCGATAGACGAGCGGACCAGCTGAGCTCAATTAGACAATTAGTTGCGCTATAAATAGACGCCCTACCCGCCCATCGGTGCCTCCCCTTCGGCTCGAGATCCTGCCGCAAGGTACCGACGGACAGGTAAGATGGGACCAGGTTGTTTACACTTAAAGGGCGAATTAGTTCATAGTTTGGCCCCTCCACTTGAGGAATAGATAAGAATTGGGGGTGACACTCTTACACTCTTCCACTAATTCAAAACAGCAACATCACTCAGCTGTTTACATAGGCATCAGCAGGTGCCGTGGCATAATTGTGGAGCGCCTCCTTGAACACATTGAAGGGGGTTAGAAGCCTTATTCGTTCGATGTAGCCATCAAATACACCAGTGGGGTACATGTTATAGACAGACAAGAAAATAGGTGGGTTTCCAAACAGTACATTGAGGCCGTATCCTTAAGACATGCATCTTTCATAGAGTTTGTCTTTATATGTTTAGAGTGGTGCCTTATCCGTCCGAGCAGTTGCCGGGTGAGGTGAGGTTCACTTTCCACACACCGTTGGGTAAGTGATAAACTTTTGTATATTATTTAACCTTTGGTGACGTAATACAATGCACTTTGTATGTGACTATCACAAAGTAGTGATGATCCAGTCTGAGGTTATTTTGAATTATCACTGGTTTTGCACAGCTATAGCAACTTCACATAGTATTTGCTATATACGTAATCATGAGGATTATACACATGCAATGTCTACAATGTCCTCTCTCCTTTTCTTGTTCTTATACAGGAAAGACCTATCGCATCAACAGAGTAATACTAAGAAGATGTGGTAGGATGGTCTTGATTGATCACTTTTTTTTCATTCTCTAGTTTTCATCATTTAGCACTTATGATAGTGTCCTTGCAGTAGCAGATAAGAGCTTGGCCCTGACGAATGCCAGTGACTTTTCACAGTAAGGCAGAAACATGTTGGCCCTATTTAGATCTTTTTGGATTTCTACCAAGCAAGTTAGACAGTGATTTTTTCACACTGTCATTTCACTATTTTTTAATCTGACGTCCAGGCAAACACTATTAAAGGTCCTTGTTTGCTTTGACAGCCATTTTAACACACTTCACTTTAATTTTTGCACTGCACATATCAGCCTCACTTTCTGTACTAACAACTGTGGTGACCATACCTTGGTCCTGTGATGCGTCGCTAAAACACAACTGGGCGATCGCACTCAGACCGAGGTTCGGCAGTCCTACATGATGAGGCTCCGCCATTAGGTGGGCTGATAGGACTTAATCAGCAGTTGTTGATAGTCTTTGTTTTATTCACTTTTTGTGCAACCACACCAGTGTTAATTGATATATCTCAGCACCACTTGACCTACAGGCTTTGTTGTTGTTTATATATTCAAGAGACCCCACAGAAATACTTTGTCCATGCACCACTGAGTACCCCTGGGCATAATGGATGAAAGCAAGGCAGACTGGGTGCAGGCCTATGGAACAAAGCACACTGCCTGGCTTCAAAATGGCCCCTAGACCCCCACCCACATGGCCAGGCCCTGGACCAGGACTCAAAATGACCCCCACCCACAAGGCCAGGCCCTGGACCAGGCCCCAACAGCACCCAAATAATCGAATTACACACAAAATCACCCCAATCCAATGCCATCCATGCCCTAAATGATGTTTAAATTTAAGAGACCCCAGAGAAAGACTTTGTCCAAGCACCACTGAGTACCACTGGGCATAATGGATGAAAGCAAGGCAGAGTGGGTGCAGGCCTATGGCACAAAGCACACTGCCTGGCTTCAAAATGGCCCCTAGACCCCCACCCACATGGTCAGGCCCTGGACCAGGCATAAAAATGGCCCCCACCCACATGGCCAAGCCCTGGACCAGGCCCCAACGCCCCAAAAATGGCACAAAGCACACTGCCTGGCTTCAAAATGGCCCCAAGACCCCCACCCACATGGCCAGGCCCTGGACCAGGCCTCAAAATGGCCCCCACCCACTTGGCCAGGCCGTGGACCAGGTCCCAACAACACCCAAAAAATAGAAATACATACAAAAATTACACAAATCCAATGCAATCCATGCCCTAAATTATGTTTAAATTCAAGAGACCCCACAGAAAGACTTTGTCCATGCACCACTGAGTACCCCTGGGCATAATGGATGAAAGCAAGGCAGACTGGGTGCAGGCCTATGGCACAAAGCACACTGCCTGGCTTCAAAGTTGCCCCTAGACCCCTACCACATGGCCAGGCCCTGGACCAGGCCTCAAAATGGCCCCCACCCACATGGCCAGGCCCTGGACCAGGCCCCAACAACATCTAAACAATTGAAATACACACAAAAATCACCCCAATGCAATGCCATCCATGCCCTAAATGATGTTTAAATTTAAGAGACCCCAGAGAAAGACTTTGTCCAAGCACCACTGAGTACCACTGGGCATAATGGATGAAAGCAAGGCAGAGTGGGTGCAGGCCTATGGCACAAAGCACACTGCCTGGCTTCAAAATGGCCCCTAGACCCCCACCCACATGGTCAGGCCCTGGACCAGGCATAAAAATGGCCCCCACCCACATGGCCAAGCCCTGGACCAGGCCCCAACACCCCAAAAATCGAAATACACAAAACAATCACCCGAATCCAATGCCATCCATGCCCTAAATGATGTTTAAGTTCAAGAGACCCCACAGAAAGACTTTGTCCATGCTCCACTGCCAGGCCTGGGCATAATGAATGAAATCAAGGCAGACTGGGTGCAGGCCTATGGCACAACGCACACTGCCTGGCTTCAAAATGGCCCCTAGACCCCCCACCCACATGGCCAGGCCCTGGACCAGGCATCAAAATGGCCCCCACCCACATGGCCAAGCCCTGGACCAGGCCTCAACAACACCCCAAAAATTGAAATACACACACAAATCACCCCAATTCAATGCCATCCATGGCCTAAATTATGTTTATATTCAAGAGACCCCACAGAAAGACTTTGTCCATGCACCACTGACTACCCCTGGGCCTACTGGCTAGTGTGGCTTTAACACGCACCCCAAAATTTAAAAACACTTCCATATAAAACAGTGAGCTATTCAATTCCATGCCATCCATGCCGTAAATTATATTTAAGTTCAACAAAACTAACAGAAACAGTTGTATCATGCACCCATGACTTACACTGGGCCTACTGGATACTGTGGCTACCCACAATATATATTTTTTTAAACTTGTGAAAAAGTTTGAAATTGTAGTTGCAGCAACTGCAATGCCCCAAACAAACAACACCAACTTAGTTGTAAAATCTCAAATCCAAAAGTGATCCAAACAAAAAGACCTCAAATACAAATATCCAGCAGCAGCCACAAAGAGTAATCCTTCCAGCTCCAGATCCAAATGAAAATTGACCAGGACATGGACAATTTTTTTGAAAAAGGAGGGATCCACACCTCATTTACAACAATATTTGTTCAACGTTCTTTGCCATTAAGTTTGTGATAGCGTGCAGATTGGTGTGTGACATGCCCAAATGCCACAAGGTACGACCTAGATAAATACAAATGGGTCATGTTCATGCCCCAGCCAAATGCACAGCATTCCGCCTCCCTTGCGGCATTCAAAACGTCATCCATTTTACTCAAAATCTTCATTTTTAATCATTATTTATTTCTCCACTTTTATCAACTTATTCATGTTCCATCTTAGAAATCCACGTCTGAAATATTTCAGCCTTTTTCAAGTTTCTTATATTTGTTCTGTGCCCATCCGGACCTCTTCAATAAATACGATTAATGCCAGGCTCATCTCAAGCAATGTTTATTCCATAAAAACCTAATGCATTTCGAGTGACCCAGCGCACTGCTTCGGGGGTCACTAAAAAATGATGAAACATTTCCCAATTAGTCATACATTCTCAAAAGTGCATTTTTCATAAAGTGGAATCAACACACTGGTTTCTGTAGGAATCTAACCTTATGGTCATCTGCCGTTTCTACACTTGTGGTTCATGGTAATCATAACTAATGATTTCAGATGTGGATTTCTAAGATGGAACATGAATAAGTTGATAAAAGTGGAGAAATAAATAATGATTAAAAATGAAGATTTGGAGTAAAATGGTTGAAGTTTTGAATGCCGCACGGGCGGCGGAATGCTGTGCATTTGGCTGGGGAATGAACATGTCCGATTTGTATTTATCCAGGACATGGACAAAGCACTAGGAGGAACCTGCTGGACAGGAACAGGATGTTGGAGACTCTGGGGCACTTCCTTCCTCCCACCCCCGCAAAAATTGACTCCTTGCACAAAAAAGTGCAGCCAAATGTCAATCTGAGGAGTTATTCTGATCCAAATCATCATTTTCAGAAGGTTTATGCTGCCAGAGATAGATTTCTTGTGCAGAATTGCAATTTTTGCGCCTTCGGGAAGGCGAGCTGTTCAAATCTCCCGCCGGATGTCAGCTGCGCGTCGCATCTACGTATTCGCTGTTGTTTACTCTCGCGATCTGTGATCGCGGGTCCTTGTGACTTATTCGCGTTCTCAACGTCTCGCAGTGCAAGATGGCGGGACTCCATGACGTACTCACGGTCGAATAGTCTCGCGCGATCACGCAGCCAGATCCAAAATGGCGCAGCGCACGCAAACCGGTAGGAAAACAACTCGGCAAACTCAGAATCACGGTAAGTCAATGCCGCACTCGCAAGATTGTATTTTTGAAGCGCGACCAAGTCATCGTTCAGCAATTTCGCGCGATTTGTGGATTGCGAAATTGCCAAAAAATCCGCAAATTCCACGAGTGGAACAAATTTTCCGCCCATGCTTAATGAATGGCCTTTCACTCGCAAACATTCTGACCAGCAATTCCCACGCTAAACCAGATTATCTGAGTCGCCGGTAGTTTGCCAGGGACTAGTGCTAACTTTGCGGCCTGGTATATCCCCACACCAGTCCCTGAGTGGGATATCTAGTTCGAACCAGATGTGTTCTCGTTTTTCTACATGCCAACTCATTTTTTTCAGATGCACTCTCTGACTATGGTGAGACCCTGAAACACACCTATGCAATGGCTAACTTGCACTGGAGCAATACGGATTTAAATAGAGATAAGTCCACCATGTCTTGACTGTATACAATGGTTCATGACACGTCATTGAAATTTAATATTTTATTTGTGAAAACATTTCTAAGTGTGCCTTGAGCAGTGCGTCCTCGATTGGCTTCTAATCTTGATTCTGGTTGCTCTCCTGTTTCATTCGAGCGGACTTGAGCAATGCGTAATTGATTGTTTTCCAATCTTGATTCTGGTTGCTCTTCTGTTTCATTTGAGCGGGCTTGAGCAGTGCGTAATCGATCTGTTTCCAATGTTGATTCTCGTTGCTTGTTTGTTTGAGAAGAACGGGCTTGAGCAGTGAGTACTCGATCGGCTTCCAATCTTGATTCTCGTTGCTCATTCGTTTGAGAATTACGGGCTTGAGCAGTTTGTATTTGAACAGCTTCTAATCTTGCTTCCCGTTGCTCATCTGTTTCTGAAGCTCGTAATGCCTTTTTCTTTGATGCTTCTGATGTAGATTGACCAATCGATTTCCATTTGGGGGTTATAACTGTCGGCAATGCTCACAAACTCGCTGTCTATTTCAGTATTTGGAAGATTATGAGGACCCTGGGGGGCCGATTTAAAAAAAAAATGTGGGCAGAAACCTTTGCAGGAGTGTACTCAACAACTTCCTAAAGTTTCATGGCGACCGGATGAATGGTGTAGTAATGCATAAAGGACAAACAGACAGACAGACATACTTTCGTTTTTATATATATAGATGTGGAATCCCGATAAAATCTGAAGTCGAATATGATTTCTCACCAGCATCCTGGAACTACTGGTTATGCATCGGATCGAGGTTCAGACCTGGTCAACTAGGAACCGGCTCCTCCCATCATGGCATGCCTTCTGCAACTTTAACACACTCAGCTTATTTTTCAGGCAGCCAGGAAGAAAGTTCGGCACTTCATGTTGCGAGATTACTTTAATCATTATGCCTCAGGCTTCTTGTATGAGATGAATGTCAAGAGAAGGATGTTTTAGCATAGCGTACCAATCTATACCCATGCAACATTAAGTGCAGCCTACTTGAACATGTGATCACGATGGTAACTTTGATGGAAAGCGTACAGAATATTTTGAACCTGATTATGTTGGGACCTTCCAGGCCAGACTAGAGGAGTCTATGCACACTGTAATTTTGATGGACCAAGCACATGCAGGGGATCCACCACCCTCCTGCTTCCACCATTAATGGCATTGTTATGGATCAAGCAAATCCTCTGGAAGAACACATAGACCCTGCAGCAGGGCAGGTCTGAGCCAAGTGATAGCGTTGCTTCTGAAGGATATAGACAAATCCAGACCCCCCCTTGAAAGGAGGCCCTCAGTCCCACCCATAATTCTGTTGTTGTTCTTCTGTCTATCCTTGCCTACTTTGTCCTTTGAAAAGATACTACACCATGATATCACTTCATTGCCCTGTCCTAAGGTTTACCAGGCTGCACCATGGACAGGTTTTCAAAATAGTTTGAATCAATTACATTAAACAATCAATTTCAAATTAGTGTATAGCTCTGGAAGGTGCACCCGTGAACCCTGCTAAGAGACAGTGCTATGGTGCTCTCAAAACAGTCAAATGGCATTCAGACAGGTTATGCAGAGACCACTCTGACAAAGGACTCGCAAATTTTAAATCCTGCCTCACTAACATTGTTTTATGGATGACATCTAATACACTAAAATTGAACACCGATAAAACCGAGGTGCTTTTTTTTAATCTGAAAGCTCCACTGCTGTCTACCACATGGTGGCCAACTGAGTTGAACCCACCCCCCCATCCCTGCAACTCTGTCCAGAACCTTGGGTTATATATTGACAACAAACTGTCATGCAAAACACAAATCCAAAAGGTCACCTCTACCTGTTTTGGCAAATTAAAAATGATTAAAAACATCTCCCCTTATCTGTCCAGGGACTCGATGAGGACCGTCGTGCACGCCCTCATCACCTCACATCTAGACTACTCTAATAGTCTCTATGTAGGGGCTCCTGCATACCTACGTCATCGACTCCAGATCGTCCAGAATGCGGCGGCAAGACTGATTTGTCACGTCCCCTACAGCCACTCCATTTCCCCATACTTAAAGAACTTACATTGGCTTCAGATTAAGCATGGGCGAATTTTGCGAATCTGACGTTCGCGAATTTTACGAATTTGCGAACTCGCAATCCGCAAAATCCGCGAATTCTTGCGAATTTGCGGATTTTTTTTGTGTTCGCAAGGGTTTCTGCCAGTTCGCGAGGATTTGGTACTAGTTCGCAATTGCGTTCATCTGGTTCATCATCACATCCTGGTTCATCATCACAGCCTCCCAGCACCCTCTGTTTCACCACTGCCACCCTCTCTTTCACCCATGCCATCCTCTGTTACATCAATGCCACCCTCTGGTTCATCATCACTGTAGAAGATGGGGGGGAAAAGCAAGCACACCTGCCCTGCTTCAACTGACATGAATTAATTTGGGGTTAGTTTATTAACAACACCTGCCCTGCCCCAACTGACAATAATGAATTAGGGGCTAATTAATGTGTCACTGAATTTGAAGTTCCAGCCTGGCACCTGCTTGTCTGCTCCCTTAGCTGTAAATCAGGACCTTTGTGGCATACAGTAAGGGTCAGAGCAGGGTCACACAATAGTTGCAAGTAGGCAACCAAATTCTGGAGGGCCCCCTCAGGAAGCACTACAGGGAATCGTTACAAATCATGAGATTGACCTTTTGCACCTGCTCATTGGTTTTGCTTTAGCAAAAATCGTTTTTCGGTAATTTTGCGATATTCGCGAGGCTCGGCGTCGTGCGAAACCGACCGCGGAAGCCGCCAATTCGTGCGAATGAGCTTTATATTTTTTTGCGGCGTGTTATTTCGCGATGTTTTTTGCAGTATTCGCGAGCCGCTTGCAGCGCAACACGCGAATTTACCCCAAGGTCGAGTACGGGCACGGCCATTTTGTTTGCGTGACGTATTTCCGTTTCCGCCCGCTATGTATAATCTCGCGAAGTAAGCGCATTGCGAGTACAAGTTCGTGCAAGATCGGGAGGAAAATCGCGTGCGAACTTACTTTCACGCTCGTGAACGGGCGGCCATCTTGTTTTTCATTCATTTCCTGTCTGGGCATGGTGTTTATCCTCTTGCTATCTTTGCCATCCTTTGCTTGTTTTCAGTTTTTTTCGAACAATTTTGCTTCTTATCTATCCCTCTCTTTTCCTAGCTGTATATTTTTGTCTTTTCTGCTATTTTTGTTTACTTTTAAACTACTTTTTTAAACTCTTTTCTTTTCTTCTTCCCTATCCTATTCCTTCTTAATTTTCTACTTCCTACCTTACCTGCCCAGACCATGGTGAAGCCAGGCGCCGTGAAGCTGCCCAGGCACTTGAGGGCCACAGCGGCGGCGGGGAGGAGGCGTCCTGGACCCCGTGCCAGGACAGCATGCGGGCGATTGAGGGGGGAGCAGATGACGCGACGGGAGATCTTCAGCCCAGAGGAAGTAGGCGGCTGGTCTTCTTCGTCCAGCGCCGCCTGCCCAGGACCATCGCGGCAGGCGGCAGGATCGCGGGCGGCTACAACATAAGGGAGCGCCGGAAGCGGTGGCAGAAGGTGTGCTGGGCCATGTCCCAACTCTCCGGGGTCCAGCGCACCTACAGCCAGGCCACCCACCGCTGGACGGACCTCCTGGACCGGGAGCGCGACCTGCTGGACCAGCTCGGCTTGGAGATCCCCGGGCTTGGTGAGTAGTAGTAGCTATTTCATCACTCACTACTATGTTTTCTCCTGCTCTGTGTTGTTGTATTGCAAATATTTGTTTTTTACATGGAGCAAGCCAATAATGCTGCTGACGATTACATTGTAGTTAAATTATATTTCAAAATCTTCTGTGCATTTCAGGTGCACTGCTCTCCTTCTCAGTGGTGTTGCTACTATGCTTATTTGTTTTCTATTTTGTGGTCTCATTGGCCTGAGTAACTATTATGTATGAGTGTACTTTACAGAACTGCGTAATGCTAGACACTAGGGGGCAGATTACATTTACAAGCCCCTTGCGCCACGTTTACGTTGCCTTGCGTGACGCAACAGCGGCGTAAACGTGGTGCATCCCTGCGAGTCATTTACAGCGTGACGCATCTAGGGAGATGCGTCACATTATAAAGCCATGGGCCTGCGCCACAATGGGTACGTTCCTAGTACGCAGGGTGGGCGGTCCGGCGGCTGTGCGCCTCGCAAAAGTACCTGCGTGAAATCTACAAGATTTAACGCAGGCACTTCTGCGACGCTGCTACGTCAATTCAATTCCTTATTCCTGCTTAAAGCAGGCGTAAGGACTGACACAGCATGTTAAGTATTGGGTGGCCCTGAGCATTACTGGAGTTGCATTGCGTTGGCGACGTGACTCCAGCGATGCGCTGCTCTTACGTGACGAGATGCGTCACGCAAGTGCCTACCCTTGCGCCAGGGTGCGCCGCATTGTAAATGAGGCGCATCTGCCGTGTCGCAAGGGTAGTTTTGCGTGACGCATTTGATCTGGCGCATCGCTTGAGATGTGCCAGAACGCGTAAGTAAGTATGCCCCTAAGGGGCAGAATTGCAATTACCGTCGCATCCCTACAAAGTAGCAGGGATGCGCCAGTAATTGTGCGGCCCGCTACCACCACCAAACATGGTGCGCCGAATTTGCAATGCAGCACACCTTGGGCCCAAAACGTCACCGAAGCTTTACTGCTGGAGTTGCGTCGCAACGATGGCGCAGCTCCAGCAATGCTCTGGGGTACCCTATCTCCCCAATGCTGGGTTAAGCCGTACGTCTGCTTCAAGCAGGTGCAGGGTTTGTGTGACGCATCATTGTCCTAAAGGTGACTGATTGAAATTTTGTAGATTTCCCTCAGCCACTTTTAGGATGTGTTCCAGCGCAGGAATGCCCTCCCGCGCGCCGGAACACCCCCTGATGGCACAGGGCTTTATAACGAGATGCATCTCCCAAATGCGTCACGTTGTTATAATATTATACGCCGCACCATGGCGCCTCTTTTGTTCAGCTGCTGCGTCACAAAAGTCACGCAAGAACGGAGCAAAAGAGCTGCAAGGGGCTTAAATCTGCCCCTTCCTTTGTACCCCTGACAATAAGAAAAATAGTGGTGGTGGATTGATAGTTTGACTATTTAAATGACTGGTTATGTAGCAGGCAACTGTTAGTGTTGTCACTGATCTGACTGAAATCACAATGGAGTTTGTCTGTCACTTTGCGTCTTGCCTGCGGACTGCTGCCTGCCAGTCCTCGGTGAACCTTTCAGTACTTTGTTTAGTGAGTTATGTGACTTTCGAAGTCGCAGGTCCGTAAATCAATGAAAACTAACCCTAATCAATATAATTTCGCGGAAATATTTTGTTATTGTTGTTTTGAAATGTTTGATTTGGTTGACATTGACAAGCAACAATCATCCATGTTTTCTGTTCTTTCTTTCATGTTGTACGTCAGCTCCCCCCAGGGGCGAGGGGACACAGGAGCAGCAGGCGGCGGCGGATGCTGTTGAACAGGGCCAGGATCGGGCAGGCGAGGGCTCCTTTGCTGGCCCCAGTAAGTTTTCATTTTAGACTAGTATCTATTTTTCCTAGCGTTCCTCATTTGATTTTTTCAAAATCGTCTTTGATCTTCTTGTAGACTGTATCTAAATTCTTATCCTGCCTCTACTATGACTCCCTGTGGTATTACTAGATTATTCTTATTAGTCTGTCTGTGTAGCTAACTAAGATTGCACGGTTGGCGAAACTCCCATTCTAGTCAGCAATAGCTCTATCAACTTAGTGCAGTCCTCTGGGATTGTCCATAATGTCTTTTGAAGTGTTCTATCTGCTTTGAAAATTCCCAACTATAAAATGTGAATGACCACCGAGAAAGAATAAGATACTAACTTTTGGTTTGGATAGGAGGACAATCCATACCACTACTGTTGCGGGGACAATTCTTCTGCAGAAACAGAACTATGGACAATAAATAGTGCATTGCTTATCAATTATAATAGGCGCTGTTAGAGTTTCCACATACCTCTGTGATAACAGGCTTTGAACCCCCAATGTCCTTACTGACTGACTACATAGTGTGGCACAGACATTTACCTCCCGAATTCATCGATGATTGATCCCCAATGATGATTATCCAACGCAGCTCAAGAGTACGGATTCAGAGTCAAGAAGTGTCAGAGGCACGGACTCATGCTTGCAAAAATTGCAAAACCTTTCGCTCAGTCACTCTAGTCTGGACCAAAAATCACAGAGTCTATTTAAGTTTAAAAGCTTTATTAAAAGTAAACACATTTATTAAAATGAAGTCATAATAAAACTAAACGTTTAACTGATAATGGAAAAGTGGTTAGTGCTGATGATTAATTGAAGACATTTCTTGTGGTCGAGCCGAGCTCTCACCTGGTTTCAACTTGATCTTGTTGTTAGAAGTCCATCTTCTGTCTGTGTGGAGAAAAATGGTGCGTGTTAAAAAGCCAGCCTTCATCAGTTGTGCCAAAAAGTTCAGCAAGACAACACTCTTCCCTGAAAAAAGGGCCTTTTTTTACTTTAGAGTAGACAGTCACAAATTACATTGTTTTCACATGTCTTCATTCCTAGACCAAATACTAGTGAGTGGTTTATTCTAACATTCTTAAATGTACTTTGTAGGTGGAACATCTGGTGGCGGGGCCAGCGCGAAGGTGGTGGTGCTCGACACGGAGGCGGAGGGCACTTCTTCAGGGGAGGAGGCGGCGGCTGTAGTGCCGGCTGTGAGAGTTGAGACGGTGGTGGTGGCGGGCAGAGGTAAGCTCTTATATATTCCTTACTTATTGAGATTGAAGACGTGGCTGGGAAGGAAAGAATATGAGATGCATGGCTGGGTGAATGATGAAGCAATGATGGGTGGAAGGACAACAGCCTGGGTGGGTGACACAGAAACTGTATGTGTCCATATACTTTGAATAGATGGATGCCTGGATCATGCTACTATCTGACTCTTAGATAGCATATGTGTATCTAGAGCAGGGGTACTCATAGTACGGCCCGCGGGCCGGTGGCGGCCAGGCAAGCCTTCCTTGACGGTGCGCAGACCTTGCAGACAATCACTGCTACCCCGGCCCCCACAGAGCAGAGGCTTTGTTGTATTTCACCTGTTAGCGCCCCTGCATCTCCACTCTGACAATCACTGCTCCCCCGGCCCCCACAGAGCAGAGTGGAGATGCAGGGCCACAAAGAGGTGAAATAGAACAAAGCCTCTGCTCTGTGGGGCCGGGCGAGCAGTGATTGTCAGGGTGGAGATGCAGGGGCGCTACAAGAAACAAAGCCTCAATAATATGTTAATGGTCTTTTGAAGACCTGTTAAGTACTTTGGTGTGGCTGTCTGTGTGTGCGCGTTGAGGAAGCTGTCTCAGCCCGGGCTGAAGGCTGACACAGACAGACACACACACAGTGAGATGACAGAGGGGAGGGAGAGGGAGGGCAGGATGGAGAGAGAGATGGAGAGGGAGGGCAGGAGGGAGAGCAGGAGGGGGAGAGATGTATGTAAATGCTGGGTCTGGTGGCTCAGTGGATGAAGGCATCTGCTGCAGGGACCTGTGTGCAACCTCATGGTCACAAGTTTTTGTTTTGCTTTAGCCCCGCCCCCTCTGACTCCGCCCCCACCAGTGCGTCCCTCGGCCACAAACTACACTGTAAATTTAGCCCCCGAGAGAAAGTTTGTGAGTTCCCATGATCTAGAGAGAGTAGACGGTCAGTGGATGAACTAAGTGTAACTTTGAAGAGCATGTAACACTGCACCCGCACGTCCGTTCCAGTGTAGGAAAGGCAAGGAAAAGAAGTTGTAATTTTGTCCAAATACTACCATCAATAGTAGCAATAGTTTGTATTGCAAGCACAGCATAGATCCGGTTATTGCGGTGGCCACTCCCTACCTCTCTTAATAAGTTTAGTAGTACTCAGTCATTCATGTGTGGATGTATCACTGGTCACTCAATAAAAAGCAAAGCACCTAAAGTCATCCCATATGTAAGCAAAAACATCCCATGTGAAGTGATAGATAATCAGATTATTTATCTTCTTCATTTTCCATTTCTAGTACTCATTTGCACTGTAGGGTGAAAGTTAAATTAATTAAGCAGTAGCCCTTGTAACAGAGTATTCTCAGTGCCACCCGTAATAGAAAAGTAAGAGCTTCACCACCTGCATGTACTGGACCGTTACAGTAACGCAAGTCTAGGTCACTCATCATGGCGTGCGTCTCTTTTTCTCGGGTGCAAGTTCACTGCGCTGGCATTATGCCGGCTTGCAGAAGATAACGTACCAATTTTCCTAAACAAGAGACAAGAAGAAGAATAAGACTGGTGTACTTTCATAGTCGACTCCAATGGAAGTCCATAGTGCTCGTAGAATTTGTTCCTTAAACTCCCACTAATGTTAGAGCAAGGATGAAGAAGTGGGAGGTTAGATAGATACTGGCCTCAATAGTTATGTAATGCGCTTGCAAGTTGCTAGTTGTACTGTAACACCAATTTCTGCTGAATGATTGAGTTAATCTTAAAGAGCATTGGTTACAGACTATGTCTTTCTTTCTT
Organism: Lissotriton vulgaris; assembly: GCF_964263255.1. Classification (NCBI taxonomy): domain Eukaryota; kingdom Metazoa; phylum Chordata; class Amphibia; order Caudata; family Salamandridae; genus Lissotriton; species Lissotriton vulgaris. The sequence goes on from NW_028253348.1 coordinate 42,143, forward strand.
CATATAGATGCTCCTTCCAAACCAACAAGGAGGAAGGAGCTGGCTAGAGCGGCCCGGCAACGGAGGATCGATGCCACTGTTGCTGAATATCGGCGGCTGGTGGCCCTGGAGGACGACGAAAGTGCGCATTCGACCACAACAACAACGTCGGCTGCATCGGCCTCCGTGCCCCCACGGGCTGCCACCCAGCACAGTGCTCAAGCCAGACCGAGCCGGACTGCCAAAGCCAGACGCTGAGCAGCAAGGACAACAGCTGCCTCTCACAGCCATTGCAACTGCAAGGCACGCCTGCGCCGCAGTACCCTGAGGGTGTCCCGCCTTCAGCAGGAGCTCCACCACTTTACCAACGTGTTGGAGGGGCTCCGCTTAGAGCACGCCTTGCTCCGCGAGGAGTATGATGCCCTGCCCCAAAAAGTCAACAGCATCCACCCATAGTGTCCCTTGCCCCTTTTTTAGAGACTTTTGGGGGGTGGGAATCGGGAGTTGGGTTTGGGACTTTTAAAGGACAACGGTTGGGGTTAGGGAGGGTCTTGCGGGAGATTATTTTGTTAGGGCTATAAAAATATACTTTTTGAAACTTTATCTGACCATACCTGTTTTTTACTGCTTTTGAGTCTGGTGGGTGGGGGTTTAACAGTAAGTTTGTTTTCCTGAATAGTCCTAGGACTTTAGTAGTACTACTGTCAATCTCTCGTCTCTCCTAATACTCCATTATACTACCTCCAACCAAACGCTTATCTTACCTGTAATTTGTGTTTGAAAGTAGGGCTAGGCCCAGGGCTGGCTCCACGTGAAACAGCGAATAAGGTTGGCAATCCAGGGCGGATGAAATTTCCTCCTCATAGCGGTGTTACTAGTGGTGTGACACAGTGGCAGTTGCATGCCTATGGAAAAAAAGAAAATGAAACCTGGTTTGTCCTTACTGTAGCATTACAACGGTACGATAGAGAATATAGCAGGTGACAGTACACTAGACTACAACAGTGCCACAATGTAGCCTAACAAATGGTAAAGTATTTATAGTATAACTTGTACTTGCGTAGGATTTCTTTGACATTGGCTAATACTACAAGAAATAGTACTGAAGCTGAGTAAGTCTAGAATATATCCTCGGATTCCATCACCAGCCTGTTGCTATGACCTTATCCTCCCCAGCAAGTGTGTGGAATTATTGATGTCAGTCACACATCAAGCAAAACCACACAACCCGGGGGAAGAGGGTTAGGGTTTGTAAAATGGATAGGAATGGGGGGTTCTTTTTGGGTAGGTTTTGTTGAGAGAAAAAAAAAAGAAGCACAGCATGGACAAACTATAATTAAACATAAAGAAATTTAGTTTAATTATTAATTACATTTAGTTACAAAGCTAACCATAAATCTTTTACGTGACATAAAGGAAGTGCATGCACTACTGAATGCATTGTTACAGAAAAGTAAGTAGTACTTTCGACAACCGTGAATGCCAGAATGCGACAGTACAGGGCTACATTAAATTAGGTTAAAAAAATAGCCGAAGTAAAACATATAGAATGGCTCTAGGGATCAATTTAGAAGCAGAGAGAGATCCAAGAAATGCAGTCACACACACTCATTGAATAAAATAATGGATACTGTATCTGTATTGTTGTAGTTGTCCTGTTGAATTTGGTAAGTAAGTTGCATGCAGCAAACAATTCCTCTTATTAGCGGCACTCCTCCATTCCAGCTGACGCTTCGTCCATCAATGTTGGTGACCAGAAGACACCCTGTACACTGCCTGCCTGGCGGATGCTGAATTGCGGCTCGCTAATGTGAAGCCTGACTCCATCCTTTTTTCCCCATTGCAGACTGAAACCCGGCCTGTAATTATTGAACGAAAAACAGCACTGATAAATAAATATAAGGTATGTACGCTGTGTAGTGCAAAAAGTCACACTTTGATTTTCCTAATAGACAGTACAACATTTTTGAAAGTGTGTACTCTGTCTGAGTCACCTTTTCAAGGATAAATAAGTATGGGTGAATTAATTTAGCAGATCTTTCCGCTCAAGCTAGGTGTACTGTAAACTGTGTTTTAGAGCAAAATTAGACCTTACCAGCAGTGCTTCCACCCAGACCCTTACTGAAGCCAGTTGCAAAAATGTAGAAGACCCCCAATCAGATCTCAAAAAACGAGGCCTAGCAGAAAATTGGTGACAAAACGTACTTCGAAAGTAAAAGTAGGCCCAAATACCCCCTTACCCACCGTGGATTGTATTCAAACCACTTGCAAGCAAGCAAAAGTATCCATAGCCAGCATCGCTCCAAGACTCGAAAACCCCCCCACCCAAACACATGCAATAGAAATACTGCTAACCCTAACAAGCCCTAAGTTAAGAATAGTGGCAGAGGCTTTCTTTAACTATGCCAAATCCCCCCTTTCCTACCATGGATTTTCTTCAAATGACTTGCAACCAAAATTACACATTCTCACAAGTGCTCTAAGACCCCAGAACTCAGGTGCAAAAATCTAGAACACCCCAAAACACATGCAATCCTGCTGCTAGGGCTAACCCTAACGAACCCTAAGTTACAAAAAGTGCCAAAAGGCTTTTCCTTATGGATTTTGTCCCAACTACTTCTATCTGGTATTAGACCTTCCCAGGAATGCCCCAAGACCCGCCAACCCACCTGCCAAAAAGCACAACAACCCCAAACAGCCCAAAAGCAAAATCTCATACTTACAATATTTCTCGGCCTTCGGTCCAAACGCGCTGTGTAGCTAGGCCATAACTCCGGTTTACCACCACGGATTTCCTGAAAATCAAATGCAATCCAGATTAGAGTGTCCCAGCAGTGCTCCCAGACCCCGAAACTCACCCACAAACAGCCGGAACCCCCCCAAAGAGCTCCTCAAAGGCAAGCAAGTCAGCAAAAACACAAAAAAAATTCCGCCTCCGATTTGGTCCAAACCACTTTTATCCGGTATTAGAGCTTCACAGCAATGGCCCTAGAGCCGTCAACCCAGGAGAAAACGAGTAGAAGACCCCCAAACAGCCAAAGAGCAAAAGTACAAAAATGGGGACTTAGTCATTTTTTGGCCAATTTCCCAATTCACTCGCGCGCTCTGCAGCTAGGCCCTAACTTCCCTCTGCCACCATAGATTTGCTTCAAACCTCTTGCAAAGTAAAGTATCCATAGCCAGCAGTGCTCTCAGACCCCGAAACCCACCCACAAACACCAGGAAGCCCCCAAACAGGCCCCCTAAAACGCTACATTGAGCAAAATGTCAGAAATAGCACAAAAATAATCAGCGTGGATTTTGTCCCAACCACTTCTATCCGGTATTAGACCTTCCCAGGAATGCCCCAAGACCCGCCAACCCACCCGCCAAAAAGTACAACACCCCCAAACAGCCCAAAAGCAAAATCTCATACTTACAATATTTCTCGGCCTTCGGTCCAAACACGCTGTGTAGCTAGCCATAACTCCAGTTTACCACCACGGATTTCCTGAAAAGCAGATGCAATCAAGATTAGAGTGTCCCAGCAGTGCTCCCAGACCCGAAAACCCACCCACAAACAGCCGGAACCCCCCCAAAGAGCTCCTCAAAGGCAAGCAAGTCAGCAAAAACACCAAAAAATTTCTGCCTCGGATTTGGTCCAAACCACTTTTATCCGGTATTAGAGCTTCCCAGCAATGGCCCCAGAGCCATCAACCCAGGAGAAAACGAGTATAAGACCCCCAAACAGCCAAAGAGCAAAAGTACAAAAATGGGGACTTAGTCATTTTTTGGCCAATTTCCCAAATCACTCCGCACGCGCTCTGCAGCTAGGCCCTAACTCCCCTCTGCCACCATGGATTTGCTTCAAACCTCTTGCAAAGTAAAGTATCCATAGCCAGCAGTGCTCCCAGACCCCGAAACCCGCTCCACAAACAACAGGAAGCCCCCCAAACAGGCCCCCGAAAACACTACATTGAGCAAAATGTCAGAAATAGCAACAAAAAAAATCAGCGTGGATTTTGTCCCAACCACTTCTATCCGGTATTAGACCTTCCCAGGAATGCCCCAAGACCCGCCAACCCACCCGTCAAAAAGCACAACACCCCCAAACAGCCCAAAAGCAAAATCTCATACTTACAATATTTCTCGGCCTTCGGTCCAAACGCGCTGTGTAGCTAGGCCATAACTCCAGTTTACCACCACGGATTTCCTGAAAAGCAAATGCAATCAAGATTAGAGTGTCCCAGCAGTGCTCCCAGACCCCGAAACCCACCCACAAACACCAGGAAGCCCCCCAAACAGGCCCCCGAAAATGCTACATTGAGCAAAATGTCAAAAATAGCAACAACAAAAAATCAGCGTGGATTTTGTACCAACCACTTCTATCAGGTATTAGACCTTCCCAGGAATGCCCCAAGACCCGCCAACCCACCCGCCAAATAGCACAACACCCCCAAACAGCCCAAAAGCAAAATCTCATACTTACAATATTTCTCGGCCTTCGGTCCAAACGCGCTGTGTAGCTAGGCCATAACTCTGGTTTACCACAACGGATTTCCTGAAAAGCAAATGCAATCAAGATTAGACTGTCCCAGCAGTGCTCCCAGACCCCGAAACTCACCCACAAACAGCCGGAACCCCCCAAAGAGCACCTCAAAGGCAAGCAAGTCAGCACAAACACAAAAAAAATTCCGCCTCCGATTTGGTCCAAACCACTTTTATCCGGTATTGGAGCTTCCCAGCAATGGCCCCAGAGCCGTCAACTCACCCGCAAAGAAGTAGAACACCCCCACAAGTGCTGAGTATTTCTTCATTGGGCGTAATCCAGCCCTCTGCTTTGATGGAAATAGGAGTCTGGAGGAGGAGTATAGAGGAGCATGTTCTTCTGAACTTGTGAACCTGAGGAATGCAGACTGCCGCACCTTCAAATCAATAAGCAAACAGTGAAGACAGTTCTGCTGATGGGCTTGTTTTTGTGATTAGGTGATTAAAGTTTGAATTATATTAACTGTGCACAACAAAGAAAGACAGACACACAGGAATGAAAGTGAATAAGGACGAAAAAGATAGTTATTGATTCATTGTCTCATTTTCAGGGCTCGGTGTTAAGGTCCAGGAATAAGAATAAGGCTTCGTCTTCATACTCTGCGAATTCAGGCAGGGTGAGCTCAGTGTCACCTGACAGAGTAGAAATTCCCTCATCTACAATGCCTTCCACCTCGTCTTCATCCGGCGCTCTTTCTCGTACTCTGTAATCTGGTGGTATGAGTTGCTGATTCATCTTGATCATTGTTAACCTCTCCACATTTTTGGGCGAGAGGCGGCTCCGTTTGGGAGTTACAATGGCACCAGCAGCACTGAAAACACGTTCAGAAGACACGCTTGCGAGTGGGCAAGACAAGTAGTTTAAAGCCAGGTTGGAGAGCTGTGGCCACAATTCTTTTTTCCCATGCCAATATGCCAATGGGTCAGCATTAACATAGACCTCTGTTGAGTCATTCAGATAGTCCTTCACCATCGACTCAAGGTCCTCATCCAAGGTTCCTCCACTTTGCTTAGCTGTTGCTGTGCCTGTGACCTTTTGAGAACCAAACCGAAGCCGAGCCAGCCAATCCTCTTCAGCCTCCAATGTTTCTGTTGTGTCTGGTGCAGATGATCCGGTTGCCGGTGTCTTTAACGGCTGAGAGGTCACTTGTGCAACAGCCACAGGTGCAGAAGTGGATTGTTTTTACTGGGGATGGCCTGCTGATGCTGATGTACTGCCTTTTCCTTCAATTTTCTGCCGTTCTCTTTCAAACCTCTTGGCTGACAAGGCTAGCCAACGTTTGTACTTTGGAACATGTTCATCATCAAAAGGAAAGAATGCTTGGCCTGCCAGCGCCTTTTTGTAGCGTGGATCCAGAATAGTAGCACAAATGTAATGCTGTTCTGAGTGGATCATTTTAAGACGTTCATCACCACGTAGGCGCTCTAATAATTTCTCCGCCAAAACAAAAGGGTCTTTGTTTTTTTCATATTTTTGAAACACAGAACACACCTCCTTCAGTCGGTGCTCCAGCATGTACAACAATGGGATAGCTTTTCCCAAATTACAGTCCTCCTTGCTGACTGCACGCGTGAGGACCTCAAAAGGACGAAGCATGCGTGTCAGGCTTTTAACTATGTGCCATTGCTCTGCACCCATCCTCAGGTCCTTCTGAGCTGTACCCTGTGTTAAGAAATATTGATCGAGTACCGTATACTGCTCATACAGACGCTCAAGCATGTAGAAGGTTGAGTTCCAACGTGTTACCACCTCCTGGATGAGTGCTTTCACTGGCATTCAACGGTCATGTAGCAGGCTCCTCAGATGCTTCTGGGCCTTAAAAGAATGGCTGAAATGGTTGCACTACCTCGTACGCTGGACTCTCTTTATCACTCAAGAATTTTTTGACAACCAGGTTTATACAGTGCGCCAAACACAGCACTCTGAAATAGTGACCCAGCTTCATGGCCTTAACTACATTGGCGCCATTATCCGTGGAAACATAACCAATCTGGCGTTTTTTTGGGGACAGCCAGTCAAGGACCTTTGTGTTAAACTCATCCAAAATGTTTTGTGCTGTGTGACGTTTCTCCAAACCAAACATGGCTAGTGTTGCATGTTTCTGAGCAGCTTTGAAAACTTGGTCCCGGTCAACACCTGCGTTTAGCTTTGCTTTAACCCCTGAAAAAGAGACCCAGTGTGCAGTGATGCATATGTAATCAGCGCCTGCGCCACTGGTCCACATGTCTGTTGTCAGATGTATAGTGTGAACAGCACTCTTCTGCAAAGCTGCCCCAATCACCTCCAGCACATCTTCATGTAGTGCTGGAACCGCAACTCTGGCAAAATAGAACCGGCTAGGAACCTTCCTTTTAGGGCAGAGCGCTGCCACTAATTCTAGAAAACCAACCCCTTCTACAAAAGAAAAAGGGAGAAGGTCCAGAGCTAGCATTTTAGCCAGCTTAGTGTTATACAAACGCGTCAGTGGGTGGTTGTGTTCATATTGCGCTTCTGTAAACAACATCTTTTTAATGTTGCCCTGGACCAAGCATTTACGGGATGATGATGATATCTTCGACCCAGTTACGCTCGCTGATGAACTTTTGCGCATTGGTGTCTCACTCTCTCCCACACTCTTAGTGTGGCTCACATGGGGTGTGCTGCTGACAGGGGTACTGGGTGTAAGTGAAGTGTTTGACACGTCTTCTTCCTCCTCGTCATCATCAGATGAAACAGCATTACGTGCAATTTGGGCTTCCTTGATCGCCTGTAGGTGCGCCAACCATTGGACAGCGTGCTTTCTTTCAAGATGACCTCTCTGGCCTCCGGTACCATAGTTGGAACCAAACTTACCACGACTAACTGCGAACTTACAAATGCTACAAATGGCGAGGTTTTCCTTTTTTGTGGAAACACTAAAGAAGTCCCAAACTGCGGACTTGAAATGTCTTTGGGGGCCGGAGGAGGCGGCGATACTGGTGGTGGTGGTCCTGCTGCTAATGCCAGATGAAGTGGAGGATGTGGATTGCCGAACTTCAGTACGGTTTGCACTTTCACCACCACTAATTGAGGTCGAGGTGGATGGAGGTCCCTTCTGGCGACTAAGAAATATGGAAGCGGTAGGTGTTGGTGTACTAGTTAACTCCAATGATTGTGGTGTTTCTTCCATTGCCTCCTCGTCGACAACATCATCACGCGCAGCATCTTCTCGGACTAGGGTCAATATGTCTTTTTGCTGCATGCCCGCTGGGGCTGCAGTGACCTTTATGATGACTGGTTCGTCATCGTGAGAGGCTTCATCAGCAACAGTATCCGTCACTTCTTGTTGAGCCTCATCACACTCCATAGCTATGAGTTTTTCGACGACCTTCCTTTTACGCTTAGGTACCTTTGTCAGATCATGGTGTGCCTCACTCTCAGACCGCAGTGGTGGTTCCCAAGTTTGATCCATATCATCAGAAGGAGGTGGGCTTGAAGAAGATGTAGACACCCCCCTTGATATTTTCCTTGCTAGGGATGTGGAAGACAATGAATGATCATCAGGAGGAGTGGCTTCCTCAAATGATACCTCGGTTTGATTGTCTATTTCCTGATGTGCCCCTACTTCGGGAGGAACAACTATTGTGGGCACTTGTGACCCTCCATGCACCTCTGCTTGCCCATCTCCTTGCGCTGCCTCGCCTTCCACATGCACTTGGGCTTGTACTTGCACATGTGGTTGTTGTTGCGGCTGTGGTTGTTCAACACTTGTCAGATGAGTTACAACAACCTGTGTTGATTCAGGGACAATGCTGCTACTTTCTTGCGATGAGCCAACATCACTGGTCGATGGTGATTGAAGAAGTACACTGACTGCCTGTGCAGCACTCAAGGGCTTTGACTTAAGTTGGCGTGGTGGTGGTGGTGGTGGAGGCACTGAGCCCAATGGAGCGGGGGTGCTGCTCTCAGCTTGGACCCCAGCAGATCCCGCTGCTGCTGCAGGCGTACTTTTTTTTTTAATCCCAAAAAACGCGGCGGCCGGCACACCAGCCTCCTTGGTAACTTGCTTCTTCTGCTCCTTACTGGCAACTTTCTTGCTAGAGGAGCTACGGAGAATTTTTTTTGGGGCCATCTTCTTCAGAGCAGGTCAGAACAGCAGGCCGCAGTTGCACGAGTTGCAGAGTTGTCTGTGGCCAGACGTGACGTCGCGTGACGTTATGCTGCACACACACACCGCTGCAGGACCTCTTCCTGGCACTGGTGGTTCTCTTGAGTCTTGTGCACCTAAAAGCAATGGAAGACAGAGGAACATCAGTTCAGTTATACACCCCCAAAAAATCGAAAAAAAACAGAAAAATCAGCACAATCCCATGCCCTCCATGATGTTTAAATTCAAGACACCCCACAGAAAGACTAGGCACATGCACCACTCACTACCCCTGGTGAAAAGGCCACAACAGGCCAAAAAAACGAAAATCACAGAAAAATCAGCACAATCCCAAGCCATCCAGCCCCTCCATGATGTTTAAATTCAAGACAACCCAAAGAAATACTAGGCCCATGCACCACTCACTACCCCTGGGCATAATGGATGAAAGCTAGGCAAAATGGGTGAAGGCCTGAGAACACTGCCTGCATTCAAATTGGCCCCCTCCCTCCCAGCACATGGCCAGGGCCTGTAGCAGCACTCAAAATGGCCCCCAACCACATGGCCTGTCCACAACAGGCCAAAAAAAGGAAAATCACAGAAAAATCAGCACAATCCCAAGCCATCCAGCCCCTCGATGATGTTTAAATTCAAGACAACCCACAGAAAGACTAGGCACATGCATCACTCACTACCCCTGGTGAAAAGGCCACAACAGGCCAAAAACACGAAAATCACAGAAAAATCAGCACAATCCCAAGCCATCCAGCCCCTCCATGATGTTTAAATTCAAGACAACCCACAGAAAGACTAGGCACATGCACCACTCACTACCCCTGGTGAAAAGGCCACAACAGGCCAAAAAAAACGAAAATCACAGAAAAATCAGCACAATCCCGAGCCATCCAGCCCCTCCATAGTTCAAGTTCAAGTTCAGGCATTTGTATAGCGCACTGCTCATCCAGAGGGTCTCAAGGCGCTAGAAGGAGGGGTTCATTATTTGTCGAATAGCCAGGTTTTCAGTTCTTTTCTGAAGTAGGTGTGGTTCTGTGTAAGGCGGAGGTGGGTGGGGAGTGAGTTCCAGGTCTTGGCAGCCAGGAAGGAGAACGATCTGCCACCCATGGTGGATTTTTGGATGCGTGGGGCTGCGGCAAGGGCTAGATTGGATGATCTTAGTTGGCGGGTGGGTTTGTAGAAGGACAATCGATTGTTGAGGCATTCGGGTCCTAGATTATGAAGGGCCTTGTGTGCGTGGGTGAGAAGGCGGAAAGTGATTCTTTTGTTGACGGGAAGCCAGTGGAGGTCTTTTAGGTGTCCGGTGATGTGATCTTGGCGCGGGATGTCTAATATGAGTCTCGCTGACGCATTTTGGATGCGCTGGAGTTTTTTTCTGTAATTTTGTTGTAATTCCGGCGTAAAGTGTGTTGCCATAATCCAGACGGCTCGTGACCAGTGCATGGGTAACAGTCTTTCTTGTCTCGAGGGGGATCCAGCGGAAGATCTTTTTGAGAATGCGAAGGACGTTGAAGCAGGAGGATGAGACGGCGTTGACTTGTCTGGACATTGAGAGGGTGGAGTCTAGAATGAAGCCAAGGTTACGTGCATGGTCTGTGGGTGTGGGTGCTGTGCCCAGAGCGGAAGGCCACCAAGAGTCGTCCCAAGCTGAGGGGGAGGATCCTAGGATGAGCACCTCCGTTTTGTCTGAGTTGAGTTTTAGGCGGCTCTGTTTCATCCATTCGGCTACTTCTTTCATGCCTTCGTGAAGATTGGTTTTAGCGGTGTTGGGGTCTTTGGTGAGGGAAAGGATTAGCTGGGTGTCGTCGGCGTAAGAGATGATGTTGAGGTTGTGTTGACGCGCGATAGAGGCGAGAGGACTCATGTAGACGTTGAATAGAGTGGGACTGAGTGAGGATCCTTGAGATACGCCGCAGATGACTTCGGTGGCCTTTGAGTAGAATGGGGGAAGTCGGACTCTCTGGGTTCTTCCAGCTAGGAACGAGATGATCCAGTCCAAGGCTTTTCCGTGTATGCCGATGTTGCTGAGGCGTTGTATGAGGGTGCTGTGGCAGACTGTGTCGAAAGCGGCGGAGAGGTTGAGTAGGATGAGGGCCACTGTTTCTCTGTTGTCCAGGAGTGCTCGGATGTCGTCGGTCGCTGCAATGAGGGCGGTTTCGGTGCTGTGTTTGGCTCGAAATCCGGATTGAGAAGGATCAAGGGAGTTGTTGGATTTCAAGGAAGGCGGCGAGCTGGCTGTTGACGGCTTTCTCGATGACTTTGGCCGGGAAAGGGAGGAGGGATATTGGTCAGTAGTTTTTCAGTTCTGAGGAGTCTGCTGTGGGTTTTTTCAGAAGGGCGCTGAGTTCGGCGTGTTTCCAGATTTCTGGGAAGGTGGCAGAGTTGAAAGAGCAGTTGATGACGTCGCGGAGTTGGGGTGCGATGATGGAGTCAGCTTTGTTGAAGATGTGGTGGGGACAGGGGTCAGAAGGCGAGCCAGAGTGGATTGAGTTCATGAGGCGAATGGTGTCTTCAGTGGTGATTGGGTTCCAGGCACTGAGGTTGTTAGTTGGAGGAGTGGAATCTGAAGGGGGTGGGGTGGGTTGATCACTGGGAGTATTCTTGAAGCTGTTGTGGATGTCGGCAATTTTGTTGTAGAAGAAGGAGGATAGCTCGTCGCAGAGGTCTTGGGAGGGAGTGATGTCGTTGGATGCTGCGGTGGGGTTAGTGAATTCTTTGATGATAATGAAGAGTTCCTTGCTGTTATGAGAATTGTTGTCGAGACGGTCCTTGAATGCTGATTTCTTGGCGGATCGGATCAGTTGGTGGTGTTTGCGGGTGGCTGTCTTAAGGGAGGCCATGTTGTCTGAGGTTGGGTTTTTTCTCCAATTCTTCTCCATGGTGCGGCATAGCTTCTTGGATTTTTTAAGTTCATCATTGAACCAGGGAGCCTTTTTGCTGGCTGATTTCAGCTGGTGCTTTTTCAGGGGTGCTAATTCTTCCGCACTGTGGGTAATCCATTGCCTGAGGTTGGTGGCTGCTTGGTCTGGGTCCATTGAGAGGGTGGGAGGGTTATGGTTGAGTGATGTTAGGAGTTGGTCGGTGGTGATTTTGTTCCAGTTTCTCCGGGTAATGGGTTGTGGGCGGTTGTGGGTCAGGGTGGTCATGTAGCTGAAGTGAACACAGCTGTGATCCGTCCAGTGGAGGACTGTAGTGCGATCGAAGGAGATGTACTTGCTGGAGGTGAAGATAGGGTCGAGCGTGTGTCCGGCTGTGTGAGTGGGGGTGTCAACAAGTTGTCTGAGTCCGAGATTGGCCAGGTTGTCCAGAAGGGTGGTGGTGTTGCTGTCGAGTGAGTTTTCAAGGTGGTAGTTGAGGTCTCCTAGAAGAATGTAGTTCTCGGAGGCAAGGGCGTGCGGGGTGATGAAGTCTGTGATGTCGTCGCTGAATTGAGTGTGGGTGCCTGGAGGCCAGTAAATGAGGGTGCCTCTAAGGGTGGTCCTGGGGTCGGTGTGGAGCTGAAAGTGGAGATGTTCGGCGGTTGCAAGATTGTCGTTGGAGCTGGTTGTAATTCTGGTGTTTCTGTGGACGATGGCGATGCCTCCTCCAGTTTGATTGGTGCGGTCTTTTCGAATAATCTTGTAAGTGTCCGGTATGGCTATGGCGATGTCGGGAGCAGAGGATGCTTTCATCCATGTTTCAGTAAGGAAGGCGATGTCAGGTGACGCAGTGTCGATTAGGTCCAGGAGTTCTGTTGCATGTCTGTGGACCGAGCGGGTGTTCAGTAGGATGCATTTCAGGCGATTGGGTTCGGAGATGTGTGAGGAGGAAGTGGGTTTGGTGAGGGACCTGAAGCATTGGAACTTGCAGGAGAGGCAGGCGAATGGGCCGTGGGTACGTCCTGGGGTAGCTTCGCAGCATAGTGGTGAGCGTCCGGGGTTGAGGGCGAGGAGAGAAGCGGCATCATAGGTGGTTCTAGTGGGTTGGGAGTGGTGGGGACCAGGGGGTCTGGTGCTGGGCGCGGTCCAGGCGCGGACGGGCGTAGACGGGCTTACCTTTGGCGCTCCTTCGGCGCGAATGGGACGCGACCGCTGCGCGTGAATGCTGCGCGAAAAGGTATCAGTCATATGTGGAGAGTGGGCGGGGGAGGGGCGAGGGGGGGTCAGCTGGGAGGCGGGAGCGGGGTGGGACTCAGGTGAGGGAGGCAAAACAACAACAACAAATACAATTAAAATGGCCGCAAGGATTCTAGTCTCAGGGTTAGGGCTGAATGCACGTGAATAGCTCAACGCTGACGGTAATGGCGCTGGCACAACCAGGTACAAATGTACAGGCAGCAGAGAAATTTGTTATAATTGAAGCGCACCTTGGCAGACAAGTGCTACTGGTAATTTATCAGCAGTGATATGCTAATGTGGAACAATGCGAAGCCGTCTAGCGCAAACAGTAATTTATTAATGAAAATGAGAATCCAAGGCAAAGCAGTCTAGCGCTACGATCTGTCGGCAATAATAACAATTAATGCGGTTGTAGCGAGCAAGGCAGGTAATGCACTTATCAGTCTGGCGGTGCAGGGAGCAGCAGGGAGCAGCGTTTGGAGCGACCTCTTCTGCGAAGAGCAGGGTTTAATTTCAAGACAACCCACAGAAAGACTAGGCACATGCACCACTCACTACCCCTGGTGAAAAGGCCACAACAGGCCAAAAAAACGAAAATCACAGAAAAATCAGCGCAATCCCAAGCCATCCAGCCCCTCCATGATGTTTAAATTCAAGACAACCCACAGAAAGACTAGGCCCATGCACCACACACTACCCCTGGGCATAATGGATGAAAGCTAGGCAAAATGGGTGCAGGCCTGAGAACACTGCCTGCATTCAAAATGGCCCCCTCCCTCCCAGCACATGGCCAGGGCCTGTAGCAGCTCTCAAAATGGCCCCCAACCACATGGCCTGTCCACAACAGGCCAAAAAAACGAAAATCACAGAAAAATCAGCACAATCCCAAGCCATCCAGCCCCTCCATGATGTTTAAATTCAAGACAACCCACAGAAAGACTAGGCACATGCACCACTCACTACCCCTGGTGAAAAGGCCACAACAGGCCAAAAAAACGAAAATCACAGAAAAATCAGCACAATCCAAAGCCATCCAGCCCCTCCATGATGTTTAAATTCGAGACAACCCACAGAAAGACTAGGCACATGCACTACTCACTACCCCTGGGCATAATGGATGAAAGCTAGGCAAAATGGGTACAGGCCTGAGAACACTGCCTGCATTCGAAATGGCCCCTCCCTCCCAGCACATGGCCAGGGCCTGTAGCAGCATTCAAAATGCCCCCCCCCCCACCCCACATGGCCTGTCCCCATGAACACCCCAAAAAATCGAAAATCACAGAAAAATCAGCACAATCCCAAGCCATCCAGCCCCTCCATGATGTTTAAATTCATGACAACACACAGAAAGACTAGGCACATGCACTACTCACTACCCCTGGGCATAATGGATGAAAGCTAGGCAAAATGGGTGCAGGCCTGAGAACACTGCCTGCATTCAAAATGGCCCCTCCCTCCCAGCACATGGCCAGGGCCTGTAGCAGCACTCAAAATGGCCCCCAACCACATGGCCTGTCCACAACAGGCCAAAAAAACGAAAATCACAGAAAAATCAGCACAATCCCAAGTCATCCAGCCCCTCCATGATGTTTAAATTCAAGACAACCCACAGAAAGACTAGGCACATGCACCACTCACTACCCCTGGTGAAAAGGCCACAACAGGCCAAAAAAACGAAAATCACAGAAAAATCAGCACAATCCCAAGCCATTCAGCCCCTCCATGATGTTTAAATTCAAGAAAACCCACATAAAGACTAGGCGCATGCAACACTCACTACCCCTGGTGAAAAGTCCACAACAGGCCAAAAAAACGAAAATCACAGAAAAATCAGCACAATCCCAAGCCATCCAGCCCCTCCATGATGTTTAAATTCAAAACACCCCACAGAAAGACTCAGTGCACCCACCACTGAGTACCCCTGGGCAAAAGGCCCCAAAACAGCCCAAAAATCGAAAATTCCAAAATTGTAGTTGCAGCAACTGTAATGCCCCAAACAAACTTACTTGTGAAATTTCTAATCCAAAAGTGATCCAAAGAAAGTCAAAAAGGCCTCGAATCCAAATATCAAGCAGCATCCACAAAAAGTAATCCTTCCAGCTCCAAATCCAAATGAAAAGTGGCCAGGAGATGGACAAAGCACTGGGAGGAGCCTGCTGGACAGGAACAGGAAGTTGAAGACTGTGGGGCACTTCCTTCCTCCCACTTCCCCTCCCCAAAATGGACTCCTTGCAAAAAAAGTGCAGGCAAATGTCAACCTGAGGAGTTATTCAGATAAAAATCATCATTTCCAGAAGGTTTATGCTGCTTGCTGGTGGATTTCTTGTGCAGAATTGCAAATTTTGTATTTTCGCGAGTGCGAGATTGTTGCTGCTCGCCGCATCTCCAAGCTCGCAATTGCGAAGTACCGCGATACGTGATCAAGGCGTACTCGCGTTGACAAACTCTCGATGTGCAAGTTGGCAAGCCGCGATTACATAATCACGCTCGCCAAATTCCCGCGGGATCCCGCAGCAAGATCCAAAATGGCGCAGCACTCGCAAAATATCAAGAAAAACAACTCGGCAAACGCTGAATGACGGTAAGTGAACGCCGCGCGCCGCAAAATTGTATCACCAAGAAAAAAAAAATCCGCTGCGTGTGGATTTTCGGTAAATTCGCGGATTGCGAATTTACCGAAAATCCGCAAAATCTGCGAGCGTAACAGATTTTCCGCCCATGCTTACTTCAGATATCTCATTGCATCCAGTTTAAAGCCCTGGTCCTGACCTTTAGAGCACTTAATGGTATTGGACCAGGCTATCTTAGGAACAGACTGAAGCAGGTCCAATCAGTTTGTTCCTTCAGATCGAACCACCTTCGACTCTTGCTCCCTCCCCGTTTCCATCGCTCCAGAAGAGGAGGCAGAGCTTTTGCGGTGGTTACTGCTAATCTATAGAATTCCCTGCTGCTCAACCTCAGACTAACTGAATCGGAACCCCAATTTAGGTCCAAATTGAAAACATATCTGTTCTCTAGCTACTAGCCGCCTTGATCACTACCGTCACTGTCCTCAGCTCCGGGATACCCCCGGCGGGGTAGCCGCGCGCTTAACAAATTGCATAATAATAATAATAATAATAATATGCTTGCATCCATCCGGTCTCCTGTTCGCTGTTTGCAACTTGCTGGTTACAGGTTCATACACTGTATTTAATATTGCTATATTTTCCCTTGTAAAGGAATCCTAGACCTCCATAACCTAAAGATGCACTCTTTTAGGTATATTCATGTGGACTACCCTCTACTGCACTGTCTCCACCTTCTTCCTCTCCTTGGTCTGTTCTCCCCTCTGCCTTGTTTCAGAAATATTGAAGGGCTATGTCGTCTCAATTTACCTCCGGAAGAAAGATTCTCCTCCATGCCTTTGGCAGCGACTGGCCCAGCTAATATAATGTAGTTTTGGAATCCGCCTATCGCTCGATCACCAGATAGCCGATTCTTCTCCTTGGCCTACATTTTCTTTGCTCTCATTACCACACTAAGAACTTCTTGCAGACATCACTGGGAGTCTATTTTATGGTTGCAAATTACATTATTTTATTTT
>NW_028253349.1:0-14111 GCF_964263255.1 Lissotriton vulgaris
TTGCACCCATCTCCCCTCCGCCTTGCATCCTTCTCCCCTCCGCCTTGCACCCTTCTCCCCTCTCCCTTGCACCCTTCTCCCCTCTGCCTTGCACACTTCTCCACTCCGCCTTGCACCTTCTCCACTCGGCCTTGCACCTTTCTCCCCTCTACCTTGCGCCCTTCTCCTCTCTACTTTGCACCCTTCTCCCCTCTGCCTTGCACACTTCTCCCCCTCTGCTTGGCATCCTTCTCCCCTCTGCCTTGCACCCTTCTCCCCTCTGCTTGGCATCCTTCTACCCTCTGCCTTGCACCCTTCTCCCCTCTGCCTTGCACACTTCTCCCCTCTGCCTTGCACCCTTCTCCCCTCCGCCTTGCACCCTTCTCCCTCTGCCTTGCACCTTTCTCCCCTCTGCCTTGCACCTTTCTCCCCTCTGCCTTGCAACCTTCTCCCCTCCCTGTTACACCCTTCTCCCCTCTGCCTTGCACCCTTCTCCCTTCCGCCTTGCACCCTTCTCTATCTTGCACCCAATCTCCTCTCTGCCTTGCACTCTTCTCCTCTCTACCTTGCACCTTTCTCCCCTCTGCCTTTCACCCTTCTCGGCACCCCTTGCCCCCCCTGCAGACGCCCACATGGTGCCTTCTAACAAGAGTGCTTACCTGAGGGCACCATTTTGCTGCCTCATCCATTCTCATATGAGCTTTGCCCTGGAGAATGCGCTCTCTGGGGGCCCCCACTCCCTCCCTTGTCAGGGTCCTGAGCAGTGCTCTTTGCTGCCCTCCTGCTCTCTGGAGCCCCCACCCCACCCCAGGGTTCCAGCAGTGCTCTATGCTGCCTCCTGCTCTCTGGGGCCCTCACCCCACCATTGTCAGGGTCCTGAGCAGTGCTCTGTGCTGCCTCCTGCTCTCTGTGGACCCCACCCCACCCTTGTCAGGGTCCTGAGCAGTGCTCTGTGCTGCCTCCTGCTCTCTGGGGCCCCCACCCCACCTTTGTCAGAGTCCCAGCAGTGCTCTATCCTGCTTCCTGCTCTCTGGGGCCCCCACCTACAACCTCTTTCCGGGCCTGGCACCTCTGACTGAAGAGAAATAAAGTATGTTGATACTTTGTTTCTCTTCAGTCAGAGGGAGGGGGCGAGGGGCTTAGAACAGGCTGCAGATAGCCTGTACCTGCTTCAGAGGGAGAGTGAGAGGCTTGCTTCCGCACAAAGCGAGCATCTCTCACTGAAGAGCTGAGGGAGGCCCGGGGCCCCCAACATTTACTGAAGGGAGTGGGCCCCCCGCACCGCGGGGCCTGCGGGGACATTTGTTACGCCCCTGAGAGTAGGTCCGAAATACTTTAAAAAATCGTTACTATTTTTATGCACACAAAATTAGGCAAAGAAAGAGTAATTGAAAGCAATGCATAATGCTCACTACAGATGACACTGTTTATGGGCAAACCACTGAGAGAGAGAACAGGACTACAATTTTTAAAGCAGCATAATATTGAAAATGTTCCATAATTTCATAGGATAGCACCAGTCAAAACAACGCTACCAAAATGTTTCTTTTTGAGAAAACTGATAAAAAAAACTCTGACTGAGCAAATCTTTAGACTGTGGGGCCGATTACAATGGCGGGCGGATTGCCACCGCCGGGCCGGCGGTGAGGACCGCTGGCCCGGCGGTGGCGATCCTCCCGCCATCAGCCCTAAAATTCCCACTGCTAAATTAGGCTGGCAGTGAAAATGTGAATGGACGGTCTTTCCGTCCGCCGTGGTCCTATGAGGCGGTCCTTTTCCACCCGCCTTGCGGGACCCGGTACAATGGGTGTATTTTTGCGGTGCCGTGTAGGCACCGCCGTGGGCATTACGAGGCCTGTCTTTTTCAGCAGAGACTTTGCCGCAAAAAGACAGGCGGAGAATGCCTTTGGGGACCCATTGCGGGGCACGGGAAGGTGGGGGGGCTGCACGTGGGGGTTACCTATGGTACCCCCCTGCATTTGCATGTTCAAGGTGGCAGACACCGCACGGTGCACAACATGTATTTTTACATTGTGGCAGGTGCTGCCGCCCAACGCAATCTAAAAATACAGGATGCGCCCGCCACACTGTCAGGCGCATCCTGTATTTTTAATTCGCATAGCGGGATCACCGCACCTTTTGCGGGCGGTCCCTTTTGGCAATGCGATAGCGGGCAGAGAGACCCCGTGTTCGGTGAACTGCCATGTCCCACAAACACTATGACCCACAAACCAAAGAAGACCATTGATCAAAATAAAAAAGATACATATTGAGGACCTCTTCTGCTCTTTTGCAAGCATTATACAGCATCCCTCTTCCATGAACCCAGTGTGATGCTACTCATGGCTTGTTTTGGTTCGTACTTTCAGGTTTATTTGTTTTTTTCATTTGAAAGTTAACCTATTAATGATTTAAGATCCCTGTATAGTGAGGGCAATTAGACTATGCATCATCCCACAGTGGAGAGCCCTGGGATATTTGTTTGTCATGAAAAATTGGTGAGCTCAGATACATCTTCCACCACACATACAATAATCCGATATGCTTATGCTTGGACTAGCACTAGAACAAGCATTGTCCAGAGCCATGTTCACAGGAACATCATGTAAATAAAGGAAATTGGACCTAAACAATTCCAGTAAATGTAATGGCTATCAGTAGCTTTGTAAGTGAAATTAAATGTTCTTGCTCTGTGAAATGATCTACCACTACCAGCAATGTTGCTTAACCACTGGGTGGTGGTAATTCTACAATGAAGTTCATTGAAATAATATTCCAAAGTTACGTCTGAGTATATATAGAATGTAGTAGGCCAGTCGTAAGTGCACATACAGTGCATATATCGATCAACTCTTGTCCTGACACTTTTAAACAAGGCCACAAAACGTACTGACTGACTAGTTTGAGCATCTACCTTGTTCCTTAATGCCCCGATATTGGAAAGTTATTTTTGGGGAATTATTCTTTAGTAGAATGTTTTAAGGTCAGAAGTATACATTGACTACTAAACCTTTCATTAATAACATAGAGCAAGACCAATCACATATAGGCCAAGGTATATTACAAGTTGTTTGCATCCTGGAACTAAGGTGCAACCATCCTACTATGTAGATTAATGGCACAACATAATGATATTAAGGTACATCCATACTGTGGCTCTCTCCACACTCCCAAATTCAAAAGTTACTGCTTCCTTTCAAACCTCCTAGAAACCAGATGCTTCACCTTCTTATTAAAACTATTGAGACTAAGCATGAGCGGGAAATCCGTTACGCTCGCGGATTTTTGGGAAATCCGCAATCCGCGAATTTTGCGGATTTCCGGCAAAATCCGCAAAAAAAAATCCGCGAGCGTAACGGGTTCAAAAGTTGAACCCCCACTCATGCAACTATTTTACAATGGCGCCAGCAAGCTGCCAGCGCCGTTGTAAAATAGTTACAAAGTTAGCTTGCACAGGAACCACTAGATAAAACGAAGCAGGTGCTGCTTTATTTTATCTAAGTGCTTCCTGTGCAAGCTAACTTTGTAACTGTTTTACAACGGCGCTGGCAGCTTGCTGGCGCCATTGTAAAATAGTTACAGGCACAGCCTTACACAGGTCACTCAAGGGACCCCTGCGCCCTTCAGGGCGATTGCATAGTAAAACACACACATGGTCACTCGAACTAGTTGATGCTCAAATTCAGTGACTCATTCATTAGCCCAAAAACAATCATGAGCGTCTTCGAGGCTGGACGGGTGTGCCTCTTCCCAAATCTACCGTGGAAAATCAGCTGTGATGCTGGGTAGAGGGCGGCCTTTGCATGGTCGCTCGAACTAGTTGATGCTCAAAATCAGTGACTCATTCATTAGCCCAAAAACAATCATGAGCGTCTTCGAGGCGGGACAGGTGTGCCTCTTCCCAAATCTACTGTGGAAAATCAGCTGTGATGCTGGGTAGAGGCCTTTGCATCCTTGACTTTTATGAGCGCAATCCCCGTGCTGTTCCTGTGACCAGGAGCTTCTTTCTCTTCATATAATTGTGTTCGCACGGGTTGCTGCAAGTTCGCACGCGTTTTGTACAATTTCGCAATTTGCGAAATTGTACAAAACCCTCGCGAACTTGCAGAAACCCATGCGAACATAAAAAAAATTCCGCAAATTCGCGAGAATTCGCGGATTTTGCAGATTGCGAGTTCGCAAATCTGCAAAATTCGCGAACGCGAGATTCGCAAAATTCGCCCATACTTAATTGAGACTAGGAATGGGAATATCACCATGTGAGAAAATGTCATGAGGAGGAAACAAGCACCACTCAAGGTGTTTATTAGCATAGACCATATTGATCACATTCATACCTCTCAACCTCTCACCAAGAAATCACGATAGAAGGGAGTTTCAACACCCCTACTGCACCAACTACTGCACTTCTGTACCATCACCCAAATCAGAATTAAAAAAAATAGTACCAATACCATCATAACATTAAATAACTGTTTATTAGGTTCATAAATAATGTACTTGAATGGCGCTTCTCTGAGAGCTTTTCATCCAGAGTTGGGACTATGGGTGTTTGTTGATCTCACAATATACAAATCTTGGCAAAAGTCAGGGATATTGCAGGCCATCTTTGTCTACATTTAGAAGGAACCAAACATTCATACATATCCTGCAAGAGTACAAGACCTGTGGATGCTACCAGGGTAAAATTCCCCATCCAAGCCAAATTAGTCCACCAACCATGGCAAAATCCACCAACTTTGAGTGATTACATAATATGTGCAGTAAGTCACATTTCTGCCCTCCAAATCTACAACACTCTGCATAGGCACGATCCCTTTCCGAATGAACCACAAAAGTTACCACATTAGCCGAGTGCAACCCTTTGGTAGCTTAGCATAAAAGCACTCAGGATCAACTTGGAAGCAAGGTGTAAAGTATTTATGCAGTACACAAAAAGCAATAACGTGAAAACACAATACAGGAAAACTCCCACACCAATTTAGAAGAATAGTCCCGTAAATAAAACATTTGACACCAAAACATTTAAAGTTTAAGGTAAAATCTAGTGCCGACAAAATTAGGACACAAACCATGGACATCTAGGGCCTCATAATGATGTTGGTCAGAAACTAAACCACCCAACTACTTTTAGGGTTCGGTTCAGTCCGTCTCGTGGTCTGTGGTTCCGCCCGACCAATTATGATGCTTCTGAACACCGTTCGGAAGGACTCTCATTGACTTGAATGGGAGGCTGTGTTCCAACTGACAACACAGGCTCCTATGGGGAAAATGCTTGTCTGTGGCAAAACTTGCACCCTGTTGCAGGCACCTCATGGTGCCTGCAACACTGTGCATGGTTTTACAGGGTGGTCCCTTGGGTAGCCCCGCTACCCCAAACTGGAGAACTCAGGGTGAAAGGGGGCCTGCTAGGTCCTCCCAAAGTCAGTTTTTGACGGCCTTTTCATGTCAGACAGACCGAGTTGTAAAGGCTGTTGGAATCCGACATCATAATCGGTCGGTCGGAAATGCCGTCCATTGAGCTTTACAAATCTGCTCCGACCGACTTGGATTCTCAGAAAGTGAAGTTGGCTTAAAGTGATATGCTATTAGTTATTGTATGTGATAAATGAATCAATAAATACATTTCTGTAGTAAAGATTCTGCAGACATGGCGTGGTTTGAGCTGCTTTATGCGGCAGCTACATGGTTGTGGAACGAGTTGCAGCAAATGGCACAGCTCCACTCCAACTGTGAACTTCCTTAACACATTCTATTCACTTAGCAACTAGTGACCTTCCAAATTAAGATATAGTTCTATACTCGAATATCCCTGCTGATACAGAGAAGAAAGTATCACACTAATATTTACAAGATACAATACTACAATGTATGTTGGGGGATTTCCGTTTCATAGTCTATCAAGAGTTAAAACACATTAAACCAGGGGTCTTCAAAGTGTGGGGCGCGACCCCCAGGGGGGCCATGGAGTGATGGAAAGGGGGTCGCGCATTCCCAATCACACTTCTGCCCGGGCCCATCTGACTACAGGGATTCGGCCCCCCTCCTCCCCCGTAGTGTGTCTCAGCTCGAGCTGCTGTGAGCTGCGCTGGGCTGGGTCTGCAGTCTTATCTCCAGCACAGCCCGGCACCTCTGAGTATTTCACAGGTCGTTAAAGACCATTTGCATATTTACAAACCTTTTGAAAACTGGTTAATGAGGCTTAATTACTCCAGTAATGTACCGATTGCCACCTCTTGTATTTTGGTTGCTCACTATTTTTACTTTTGCCTCATGTAACTTAACTTTTGCCTTTGTAATTTGTTCACTTGTAATTTTCTCCTCATGTATCATTACTGTTCCTATTGTGAAGCACTCTGACACTTTTGGGTAAAGTCCGCGCTATATAAAAACGCATAAATAAATAAATAAATAAATACATTCGTACTGTGACTTTAATGTCTTTGTTCCCTTTAATTATCAGTCATGGATCATTGAGGCAGCCCTAGAACACAATTAAAAGTGCTTTCTATTTAGATTTGCTGTTCCCAGTATGCACAGATGTTTGGTGAAATATACAGCTTTAGGTGACTGCTTATTTTTGTACCGTCTGGGACATCGAAATAATGAGCAGGCAACCCAAACCATAGGACTGGAAGTGTGTTGCAAGATCAGCATATTATTTATTTCCTCCACCCTCGATCCCTGATTAATGTCATAAGAGCAGTAGTTTAACTTATATCTTAAACCCTACGCCGCTGTCAATAATATTTTGAGTTACTTCAAGTGTCTGGAAATGCACCCTGCATTCAGAGAACTCACTTCTCATTCTCACTCTTCACTTTCACGCTCACCCTGCACTCACAGCGATCACAATGCACTCACACTGATCACCATGCACTCATATCATTCACCCTCTCACCCTGCACTCACAGTGATCACTCTGCAATAACAATGCACTTGCGTTGTTCACCCTGTACCTCAGCCTGCAGTCACACTACTCATCTGCACTCATCCTGCACTCATGTGACACCTCATTCACCTGCCCCCTCACTGCTCAATTTGCAACTCGCTCAAACAAGCCCATCATTAACCATGCATTCATTCATTCCACTCTGCACTTATATCCACACCCAAATTCATATGGCCACCTCACTCACCCTGCAGTCACTCTTCTTTCCCTACTCTCATACTGTTTCATCGCTCACCGTGCACTCACATGGGCACTCTTCTCATCCACAGAGTGCAGAGGGTTAATGAGCCTGCTACAAAGAATATGTACTATGCAGATCATAGAACTGAGTGTGAGTAAACTATGCGTAGCACTATAAAAAAATGTTTGTCAGAAAGGTGCTACAGAGAGATGAGGTGCATTGTTGGTGCCACTGCAACTTTAACCACCCACCCATTGCCTTGCCTGTGCGGCCAATGACAATACCTATGCAACTACAAACCATAACACTGCAGAAGTGTGACTGTTTCAAGCATGGATGTCAGGAGTTTATCCTTTTTAATGTATATTGAATTAATAAACAGCTGTTCTGCTCATCTCTAAATTACACAGACGGAGCCACCATGTGGCAGACGGTCATAGTGCTAGTGTGTACAATTAGGTGCCAGTGCGGAGCACCGGAAACCACCTGCTCTAATTAGGCACTGGTGCTGGGGTAACAGGGGAGAGGGACATTGGTTCAAGAAGGTGTGAAAGAACAAAGCAGAGATGTGAAAGATGAATAGGGGGACTGGAGAAGTGTAAGGTACAAATAGACAACAATTTGAATGGAGAGACTTGAGGTGAATGAGAAGTGCAGATGGGCACGGGAGGTGACGGGGCCAGAGAGCCCATGAGATAAATGCGAGACACTGTTAGAGATGAGGGCAGTGAAAAGACAGAATGGCAAGAGGTGATTAAGGGTGAAGTGAGAAGTTGAATGGGGAGAGTTCAGAAAGTGTAAAAAGAGGTGAAAGAAAATGCCGGCAATATGAGAGAGGGATACAGAGCTGGGAGAGGAGAGAGGGATAGAAGGGAGGGGGTGAGATGAAAGCGGCATGGGTAAATTGCTTAACTCTGCACAAGACCGCCAGGGTTTAAAGGGACCCCTGCTGCTCCCGGCCAGGGCCAGGTGAGCTTCTAATGTGGCAGCACGTATTCCTGCGGAGTGGAAGGCCCATCACAAAGGTTGACTAGACATCTTTCTGATGTTAATTGCTGTATTTTGGTTATAAACTGGTACTGATGGGGGGAAATCTTTCCTCTTTGTTATTGTGTAAAAAATGTCAAAATAATGAAGCAATTCTATCTTAAAATAACGTGGCATCACATAACATTATTTACATTTTCCTCCCACACAATTTAGTCAAGCCTTTCGTGTAATTTGGTCCTCACCTGCCTCGTAATTCCAGAAGCCCTGCCTACAGGTTTAGAAATGTTTGTCAGGAGGGGGTCCTTATGACTGAAAATGTTGACAGGGGGGTCTCGGCGCCCCCAAAAGTTTGAAGACCTCTGCAGTAAACTTTATTAACATTACCAAGTCTTTTCCATCTGGTCCTCAAATAGTTAGAATTTATTCAAACTTCATCACGTATCATCACCTGTATTAGAAGAAATGCATTTATTATAATGTTTGCTATTGGGGTTTGTTTTCCACTGGTATACTTCAATATATATATCTTTTGACAGACAGCAAACTGGTATTTGGCACATTTAACTTTCCAAATTTTCCAGTAAGGGCATAATATAATATAGGAAAATACAAAAATGGAATGGAAAGTTAAATGTCATCTACGGACTGCAGTAGATTTATTGTGTTTTAATTATTTTTTTCATTTTTCTAATTAAAATATCCTCTAGTTTTAGAAATCTGTTAGGGATTTTCTATGTTGTGCTTTCCTTTATTTCATTTTTCTGGTACTGCTAAATGTTTTACACACGTTATTCCTTCAGTTAAGCCTGTCTGCTCCATGCCAAAGCTATAATGGGTTGAGCCCAGTTTGATTTATTGTTGCAACTGGCAAGATGTTGGTCTTCTTACTTTACGTTTTTAGAGAGTTTTGTGCAGAAGTAAAACCTGCTTAGTTACGCATTGGATCCACCCACTACTATTATCTTTGTTGGGAAGGAAGAGCAGTGGCTGTGTGGGTACAAGCGGGGGTCAAAAGAATACACAACATAATCACTGCTGACCATGAGGCATCTCAGTTGATTGTTTACTGGGACTAAGCCAACTTCATATGCCACTGCACTGGCCATCGCAGGAGTAGTCAGGGGCCACTGTAGTGACCTTACTGTTGCTGGCACATACGTGGGGCACACTATTTCTCTTTTTTAGTGGCCAGCAATGCATCTCTTGGAGTTATCGTTGTCAAGCAAATGGTACTAAAGGAGAAAATATGAAGCAAGGGAAGCTTATTCTGTGGCAATTATTGTATCTGGGGGAAGAAGAGTTTGTACTGATTATAGTGGGACAAAACTCATTTACACCATCCTACTTCTAACTGCTTCCAGAAACGTCTTGACAGACATCAGAAACAAGAACAGCACGGAGTAAAAGAAAGCCATGAAGAGAATGGAGACAAGAATTTGGAGGATGAGAGCTATAAATTGACACTGTAATTCATGTTTCTACAAATATGAGGAACCAGTGAATGAGGGCAACTCACAACAGGAAAGCATGAAACACTGAAATAAATAATAGCGTATCCATAAAGGGGAGGGCTGCTCTTGATATAATATAACAAGCATTACTTACCAGGGTCACAAATGAACGAAGAAAGAACACATTGTACAAAAATACTGCCAAAACAGCATTACTCGGAGCTGCTCTTGATTCTGGGACACCATGCCATGACACTGGCGCCAGTTTGCTGCACTCTGTGAAAAACATAGACATACCACAGCTTGCTGAAAAACTGTTTGTGTGATACGTCAGGGGACAAAACAAAATTAATGCATTTCTAAGTATTTAATGTATTAGTATTGATTTGGGTGGGCAAAAATCACAGAGCAAGGAGCAGAAATAGGAAACAAAACACTGAGCTTTCCACAAAAGTGCCAGCACATTGCCAACAAATAGGCCACTACTTTTAGATTACCCTTTAGAATTATATATTGCGTCTGAGCATTCTTTTCCTGCTGGGAACTAATTAATGCATTCACGTAAATGCTCATAGTTTTTATATATTTGATTGGAAGGTTAGATTTCCTGTGCATCCTGAAATTGCAAAAGAGAGGGCAAATCATTTTAATAAAGGAATTCCATTTCTCTGTGGAGAGGTGTGCTGCAGCTTCCAGGGCAGCTGACTTTGGAGCACAGGGTCCACAGTTCGATCTCTGGCTCTGGCGGCAGCTCAGCTCAGCCTCATGTGACTCTGAGCTCACTTAACTTCCAGGATGGCCCCAGTCCCTTGAGACCCGTAAGGGTGAGTAGTTTGCGCTTTACAAATACGTATTTAGTTTAAATAGAACGCTGAAACACCACAAATAACCAAAATGTTGACTTTTGGAGAAAATAGGAAAAAGTATCATGGATTCTGATCTCTTGTGTCCAAACATCCTACATCTGACACCAAATCTGTGAGCTCTCTATACAATCTGTGTAATATTGGTGCTCAGATTGGAGTTTCTGGATGGCGTTTACCTCAATAACTGTGAGGTAATGTGTCCCTCAAGCTAAGATTACAAAAATATTTAATTAGACAATCAATAAGAAATGAGTCACTCAAAAAGGGAGTGTGAGACCCAAAATAAAAAACAAAACATGAAGGTTTATTAAAATGGGAGTGCAATATAGAAAATACGAAATTAAAATTGCAAATGCAGCAGCAATCATATTGAATCAGTCAAGGGACATAGAAATTAATTGTCATGACGACACTCAGAGCCTGATTCACAAAGATAAACTGAGAACAGGATTCCAACTTTAGACCTGAAGTCTAAGTTTAGACCTAAAGTCTAACTTTAGACCTGTAGTCTAAGTTGAGATCCAAAGTCTATCTTTAGACCTAAAGTCTTGCTTTAGACTTGAAGTCTAAAATTAAACCTGAATTCTTTCAGTAGACCTATAGTTTAAATTAGACCAAAGGTTAACTTCCTATTAGTAATTTTTACTACTAGTAAACTCACTAATAGTAACGTTACTACTAGTAACGTTAATCCTAGTAAGTTTACTAGTAGTAAACTTACCATTTTGAATACAGAAAAGCAGTAAAGTTAGAATTTGGATCAAGTTAGACTTTTGGTTTCCTTTGTGAATCAGGCCCTCAGAGTTTAGGTAAGTTACAGCATTAAGCAAAATCCTAAATTTTCAGCAAATCTATAGAGAATGGGACCCCTGTCCTTGTAGAAACCTACATTTCTCAAAGAATCTCTGACTCACCCCCAAATGCAAGGGTTTATGTAGCCATTTTCTCCACAGAAATTAAAATATCAGCATTGTGTGAGCAAAAGTATCATTCATTTAACAAATCATACTGCAATACTTAAAAATGTCATATAACCCTACCTTCTTAGCACTATCCCACCACATGAAGATTGATTTGCTCCTTCAGACTTCATGTCATCAGGAGATGTCCAAACAAACTGAATACATAAACAACAGGAAACAAATTTGAATGAATGCAATATGGTGTGCTAGTAGGAGGAGTCTTGAAAAGTAGTGCAACAAATTCCTCTGTAGATTCTTAAAGGTCAGCACTTGTCAGAACAGACCTGCACTTGCTCCCTGTCAGCAAGAGAATCACGTTCCGATTTATCACCCACGCACACAAAGCCCTCCACAACCAGGGCCCCAGATACCTCAACAAACGCCTGACCTTCTACACCCCCACCCGCCAGCTTCGATTGACCAGCCACGCCCTCGCCGCCATTCCACGCGTCAGAAGAGCCACCATGGGAGGAAGATCCTTCTCCTACCTGGCTGCCAAGACTTGAAACCCCCTACCCATCCACCTCCGTCTGACCCAAGACCACCTCTCCTTCAGGAAGCAACTCAAGATCTGGCTCTTGAGACCCTCTGGGTGAGTAGCGCGCTATACAAATGCTTTGATTGATTGATTGATTGAACATGTCATACAAAATAGGCATTCCACATCATGCTGTGTGTGGTATCATGTAAGAAATATAAATACACAATGAACATTATGAAACAGCAGCCATATTTACAAAAATAATATCGAGGCCCAACTGAGCATAGTTTTATTGTAAGCCAGAAAAACACATTAAAACACATCATAATGATTTCAATTGCATTAGCTCTATGATAGTACACATATATGATGTCAATGGCAATAGCTCCTTAGTCATTAACCCCTCCCATGCTTGTGACGGAACCGCTCCCTCACAAGCCACGGGTGAGCTGTGCTTGTGACGGAATGGTTCCGTCATGGCCCGCTCGCCGCGCCTGCGCGGTGCTGATTTCGCGCCTGCGCTGACGCTTTGATGGGCGGGCGGGTTCGTGACGGAACCATTCTGTCACAAGCACAGCTCGCCCGCGAGCCGTGACGGAGCGGTTCCGTCACTAGTATGGAGCCGCCACGCAGGTGCCCCACCCCCTTAGCGCTGCGGCGGAATAGCCGCCGCAGCGAAGGGGTTAAAAACAAATTGAGTGGAGAGGGTCAACCATATCTGCAACTCTACCATCCCGAACCCCCTGAATTACAATTATACACACGTAGACGGGTGGAGAGACTCATAATAAACCCCAAAGAAACCCAAAGCAACCCGCACAACAAAACAAATATGATTGCTTTGAAAATACTGCCCTCACTCACACACCGAAGTGTGTAACATGCTTCATCATCGGGTCTGCTTATTACAAGAAGCCGTTGAGGAGACCTTCCTCTGGACTGGAATCGTTTTTCCCTGGGAGTGGACTGTTTATTACCCTCCCAGCTCCTTTTTGGTATATTCAGATTATTTTTAATAAATGTTTTTTCAGGATTTTCAGTTAGTTGGGGTTTTACTAGGTTTCCCACCCAAACTATCTCTTCCTAGCTCTTCATAGGATTTTTCTATGATTCTGGCAAGTTCAAATGGTTGGTCTGCTATATCTGTCTCCTTCAATTTCTGGCGTATCTCCACAGATGCTGCTTCTCCTTTTATGTTTGCTAATAATATAGCCGAGACCTGCTTGAAGTCTTTCAATAATTTCATACCCAGAGTTAAAGCAGGTTCTGGACCGTATTTATTTTGAATCTGTCTAAGTACATCTGGTATAACCGCCATAGACGGAACACCATGTGTTTTTGTGTATATTGAAGCAAAGACTGTGCCCCAAGTGTCACAGTCTTCCACATGTGGTGCGATCCCCATTGGAAGACAGATAGTCAGAATTCTGTGTTTCTCAGTAGGAGTAGTATCTGGAAATACTGCTTCTATTTGAGTAATCTTCTGTGCCAACCAGAATGGAATTTGTTCCCGTTTTGTGGGTACTTTACCAAGACATGATTGTATGTTCTGTGGTGTGATTTTGTTTATGTTTCCCTGATGAGGGGTCAGCTGTGGAATCTTAATTGTGCGTTGGACTGTTGAAGTCCGCATGACATATTGGACCAATTGTCTATGTATTTTAATTAATAGTTTTAGTTGAACTAAAAGTTCCAGGGCTGGCATTTGATCAATGTCTGGATGTGGTGTGTAGCTGGCTAGAACCGGCCACGTTGCTCCTGGTCTACCTAGTGGACCGTGCCTGGTGATGTGATTTTGATGTTTTAGGGCACCTTTAAACCAGAGCAGATGCTATTCGTAATTTTGTGGGATTTCAACGTCCTCGAAAGGAGTGTATATATCCGGAGGTTCCTCTATTTTGTAATAGTGGAATTCTTTTGTTATAGTGTTTGCTGCTGGAAAGTGTATCCACGAATAGAATACCTCTGTCTGCCAATATTCATGGGCCTCTACCACGAATATGACTGTACCACCACGTGATGTCAGTCCATTTTCTATAAGTTTAAGAGTTATAGTTCTCCTTACGTTGACCGGAATGAGTATAGCACTCGGGTAATTTTCTTGGATGGTGATGACATACTCGCGGTCAAAAAACTCTCTCGCAATCACGCAGCAAGATCCAAAATGGCGCAGCACACGCAAACTGGGAGGAAAAACAACTCGGCGAACTCAGAATCACGGTAAGTCAATGCTGCGCGCAAGATATTGT
>NW_028253350.1:0-63886 GCF_964263255.1 Lissotriton vulgaris
TGAAAGTGTGGGGGTGATTTATCAAGCGGGGGCTAAGAAAAAAGGGGGGTCCCAAAACGCGTTTTCCCCATATTAATTTCTATAGGAAATTTTGAGATGGGCTACAGCCCGAACTGCTGAACAGAATTACCCCAAATTTGGCAAAAAGGTAGAGCTTGGTTAAAAAAAGCGACCCTTTTTTTTTAAATGGTGTAAATTCGTTCAGTAGTTGCTGAGAAATTAATAAAATAAGAGTCAAAAAATCAATTTCCCATAGAAAACTTTTGGCAAGGCTACAGGTGAAACTACTAAACGGAATTACCGCACATTTGGCAAAAATGTAGTTCTTGGTTGAGAAAGCGACCTTTTGTAAAATGGTGGAAATCCGTTCAGTAGTTGCTGTGAAAATCAAAAAATAAAAATATCGATATCTATGGCCGCTGTGGAGTCGTGACCCCTCCCGACCATGAGCTCTATTCTAATTGGCTGTCAACACTCCAAACTAGAAAGTGTTGGCAACCCTCTTGTGACTCAGTAGAACTGAGTCATAATAAAACAGTGAAAAAAAGGTGAACAAAAAAAGAAAAAAGGAACAGGGTAGAAAGACATTGACCCCCTAGAAATGCTCAGGGGGTAAAAAAAATCAGCGAAATTCACGCTTGGGCCGCGAATCCCACCGGAAAAAAAAGAAAATGAAGCGTGGGCTCCCACGCTTCATTTAAGTGAGGCCCTCGGGCGAGCTAGGTCACGGGGGAATTTCTTAAAAAATAATGGCGTGACGCACTGGGGCCCCCGCAGCCCCGGGGACACCGCCTACCGGGGCTTCACTCATGTTGGGAGGGGGGCCACGTGGCTCCCCTCCTGGCACCTGTGATGGCCCTGGGGACCGCCACCCCTGGGACACTGCTGTTTGCTATGACAGGGCGGGAGCCACGCGGCTCCCTCCCTGTCATAGCAAACTTGCTTTGGATTTTGGAAGCAATAGCAGGAAAACCTGCTCTCTCTTCCAAAATCCAAAGTCAATTGCTTTTCCACACGGGGAGCTGCATGTCAGCAGCTCCCCAAGTGGAAAAGCAATTCCGGCTCCCGCAGGAGGCGGGGAGCTGGGGAGCCGGGGGTTGGTGGCATTGGGGCTCCCCCCACGGTCCCCAACGGATAGATCCAGACCGGGGGGATGGGGTCCCCGGGGCTAGAAATGGCCCAGCAGGGGGGCCACGCACCCCCCCAAATAAAAAATTAAGTAAATAAAGGCTGGCCCCGGGGGATGGGGTCCCTAGGGCCAATAGAGACCTCAGGAGGGGGGCCACTCAGCCCCCTCCTTAAAAAAAAATATGTGGCCAAGCCCCAGGGGATGGGGTCCCCGGGCCGGAATGGCCACAGTAGGGGGGCCCATGCGGCCCTCCTCTCGTTTTTTTGTTTTGTTAATAAAGAACATGTGGGCATGCCTCAAGGGATGGGGTCCCTGAAGCGCATGTAAATTAATGAAAGTGCACTCGAGTACTTTTTAAGTCTTTCAAACACCGAGGGGTATATTCTCAAGGACACATTGCCAAGTTTACGGCACTTTATCGTAACCAAAATGGTGATAAATTGAACACACCATTCACAAGCTGGAGCAAACAGCCCATTTCACCAGTTTCCCAGCGATAGCAGCCTCAAAAAGCATTGTCACGGATGACCTCGGCAAACATTGCTAATGAGATGCAGATTATGCGTTTCAGTGCAAAAAGCAGCGAACTCATCACTTTGCAAGTTTATCAACCACCAGCAAGATCGTCGAAGAGAGTACAAAACAGGCGATAAGGTGCGTTAGTAGCAGGAAGTTTACACCTGCTCTGACCTGGTGTAAAGTCGGCCTACAACCTGCAACATGAAATGGAGATCAGCCCAGAGCCACACCTGACCGACAACAGATGCAATGGAGCCAATAACCATGCAGCTCGGAAAGCCAACACTGCCTGGACCCCCCGCCATCAGCCCCTTGTCCACCATCTCCCCACTCCCCCCCCCACAAACAAATGGGACAGCAACCTTTGGAAATCTGTAACGTAACAAATTGGCTGATGTCACACAATTATAATTAAAAAGATGCATGTGAGGTTGGACAAATGATAATCTCAGTCATCTATGGATTTACATATAAAACATTTATTTTAAACAAAACAACAAAATAAAAGTAGGTACAGGCAAGGCGTCTAATCCCTCGACAATTAAAGAATCACAGCCTGCAAGACAAAAAGAAAGATAAGATTGCTTGTCATGCGTCCATCAAAGGAGAGAAAGAGAAAGAGTGAGAGAGAGGAAGAGAATGAGAAAGAAAGAAAGAGTGAGAGAGGAAGACAGAGAAAGAGAGAAACGTGAGAGAGAGAGAGGAAGAGAGAGAGAAAGAGTGAGATACAAGGAAGAGAGAGAGAAAGAGAGAAACAGTGTGAGAGAGAGGAATAGAGAGAGAAAGAGTGAGAGAGAGAGGAACAGAGAGAGAAAGAGAAAGAATAAGAGAGAGAGGAAGAGACAGAGAAAGAGAGAAAGAGTGTGCGAGAGAGAAAGGAAGAGATAGAGAGAGAGAAAGAGTGACACTGTGGAGAAAATCCTCACAGCTCACCTTTCTTCCACTGGTGTGTCTCCAACCATTTGCCGGGACATAATGCAGCCCTCAAGCTCAGTCATCTGAAATATAGTATAGAATCAGTAATGGCAGAGTACATAAAACTGCACACTTCTAATTCTCTGTTCCGCCCCTGCGCACCCAGGCTGCTGCACCCCATCGACTCCTGCCGCCCAGAGGTGTCTGTCTGCCGCTGCTCACCCAGGCTGCTGCCCCCCATCGACTCCCACTGCCCAGAGGTGTCTGCCCACCTCTGCATACCCAGGCTGCTGTACCCCATCCACTCCCACTGCCCAGAGGTGTCTGCCCGCTGCTGTGCACCCAGGCTGCTGCACCCCATCCACTCCCACTGCCCAGAGGTGACTGCCCATTCCTGTGCACCCAGACTGCTGCACCCCATCCATTCCCACTGCCTAGAGGTTCTGCCGACTCCTGCGCACCCAGGTTTCTGCACCTCATCCACTCCCACTGCTCGGAGGTGTCTGCTCGCTCTTGTGCACCCAGGCTGCTGCACACTAGCCACTCCCACCGCCCAGAGGTGACTGCCCGCTGCTGTGGAAACAAGCCTCTCTTCTGACCTTCCGCCACTGGCATGTGTCTAAGAGAGTCCACCACGTGCCAAAGCAACCTCCTCAGCCGTTGCATACACGCGGTCCAGCCAAGCTCACAGTTCAGACTGGGTTTTGATTGCCAGGATGGTGTATCAAGGACACGCATCATCGCAGGCGGCACACGCGTCCAGCTCTGATGGCACTAACTCAGTGGAACTGAAGTCATCGCCACGTGGCGGGAGGTCTGTGTCTGGGAGGGTCGTCAATCTGTGAATCACAGCCTGCTAGACAAAAAGCAAGATATCATGCGTCCATCAAATGAGTGAGAGAGAGAGGAAGAGAGAGAGAAAGAAAGAAAGTGTGAGAGAAAGACAGAGAGAAAGAGAGAAACAGTGAGAGAAACAGTGAGAGAGAGGAAGAGAGAGAAAGAAAGAAACAGTGTGAGAAAGAGGAAGAGAGAAACAGAGGAAGAGTGAGAGAGAGAGAACAAGAGAGCAAAAGAGTGAGAGAGAGAGAAAGAGAGAGAGAAAGAGAGAAACAGTGTGATAGAGAGGAAGAGATAGAGTGAGAGAGAGAGGAAGAGAGAGAGAAAGATTGTGAGGGAGAGACAGGAGGAGATGGAGAGGGAAAGTGAGTGCCCACACTGTGGACAAAACCCTCACAGCTCACCTTTCCGCCACCGGTGTGTCTCCAACCATGTGCTGGGACATAGTGGAGCCCTCAAGCAAACTCATCTGAAACGTAGTATGGAATCAGTAATGGCAGAGTACATACAACTGCGCACACCTAAATCGCTGTCCCACCTCTGTGCATCCAGGCTGCTGCACCCCATCCACTTCCACTGCCCAGAGGTGTCTGCCCGCCGCTGCGCACCCAGGCTGCTGCACCCCATCCAATCCCACTGGCAAACAAGCCTCTCTGCTCACCTTTCGCAATCTGTGTGTAGACAAGAGGGCCTACCATGTGCCGCTGCAAGCCCAAGCCCGGGGTCTGCGGTCAGGGCACCCTCCATATCATGCAGCTCCGCAGGCTACCAGGTCTCACATTTGGTGCCGGGTCTTGATTTTGCCATAGCAGAGAACATACCAGTGCACCTGGCTTCTCATCGTAGGCTGCACACCTGCTCAGCCCTTGTGGTGCCACTAACTGTGACCCACAAGGTAACAAAAAGCGGCGGTAGGCCTGCGCTGTCTGATGGTTCAGGCCTACACACTTGTCCAGCAGGGCACACAAAACCTGAGCTGCCCAGACGGCCGGGATGGGGCATCATCGCAGGCTGCAAACTCGCTCAGCAGTTACCCGTACCTCAGTAGACCGAAAGTCACAGTCCCATGCTGGTGTGCCTGTGCCGGCCGAAGTGCATCCGGTGCCAGCAAGTCTGAAATGGCATAGAGCATTTGCGCCTA
Source organism: Lissotriton vulgaris (assembly GCF_964263255.1). Taxonomy (NCBI): domain Eukaryota; kingdom Metazoa; phylum Chordata; class Amphibia; order Caudata; family Salamandridae; genus Lissotriton; species Lissotriton vulgaris. The sequence continues at coordinate 4,542 of NW_028253350.1, forward strand.
GTCTTTTTTATTGGCAGGGACACATGTCCTGTGACGCCTGTGCTGGATGGGTGTGGTGTGAGTGTATACCAGCCGTGAGGGAGTGGCTGTGGCGTACTGACAACTAGGCTGTGACCAGCAGATCACTGCAATTAAATCTGGGTCATGTAGCGTTGTTTTCCTTCCCTGTAAGCGTAAGCGGAGTGGGCTGGCCTGACGTATGCCAGTCCTGCATGAGGCTGTGAAGAATGCCTTCGGAGCTCTGGGCTTGGTTCCGTCCTGGCCTGTATGAGGAATCAACTAATGTGGGTGTCTCTGTTTTAGTGCTGCCGTCACCCGGGTTGCAAGCGCCCATATGTCACTCTGTGAGCCACTCTCACGACAGGGCCAACATGGAAAGTACGGGGAATCACTGACCCTACAGTCACCCATAGTTCCACACATAAAAGATGGTGAAAATGACACATCTGTGTGGATATTAATGTTTATTGCATATTCAGTGGAGTGTTGCAGCTGTAGCACTACAGGGCCATGCAAAGTTCAAGTTTCAGTTTTTGGCATATGGAGGGCAACCAATTAGAGCCAATCTCGTGGTCTGGGTTAGGCTGCACCAACATTTTCACTTATACAATCACTCCGCCAATCCCCAAGCACTTATAAATTCACTATACACTCTCCTTGCAGTATTCTAATGATCCAGTCTCTACATACGTACTTGTACAATGACCGAGACAAAGTTACATAACCGAAGTTTTCCCCACTGCCAAAGGTAACATGGTTGCATACGCTGTCCACACCACAATATAATGTGGTAGGGCCCAGGGGCAGCATCTTGCATACATAATGAACACACGGACACAGTTAGATAGGTAGTGGAACTGGGTACGGGCACGTGTGCTTGACTCCTTTTTATTACCAGGGTCACATGTCCAGTGATGTCTGTGATGGATGCGTGTGGGGTGGGAAACATCCTAAACCACAATGCTTGAGCAACGACTCACCTGAACAACGAGGAGAGAAATACGAAGACTACTCAACATCGAAGGCCGGAACCACGACGGCCGGAACCACAACTTGGGTGTTCACGTGGGGCGGAACAGCGAACGCTGAAACAACGACTTGACGCCCACGTCACTTTTCTCCGATGTCTTCCGCCTACCATCCCCTTACGCTCACTACGATTGGGCTTTGTTGGAGTGACACGTCACTCATCTCTGCCCAATCACAATCATTTGTCTCCCGCAATAGGTTTGGAAATAAAAGTTGACATTGGCATCGTTTCCTCTGCACCCTGGTTGGCGTTATCGGTTGAACGACCTTGGAAAAGCGATCATGGAATTCTCTGACATTCAAAGGTAGGTCATTTCTTTGAATGTTTTTATATAATATAATTATTTTTTGGAGTATTATTTATAAAATGAGTTGTTTTACATTTCTATTTAATTTGACGTATAAACACTTTCACTTCTTGTAACACGTTATTAAGGGATTTATGGGGGGTGGGGGGGTTTCCCCCCACAAATAATGACTAATTAAAGGATTTTTGGAGTAGAGGAAGTTGTTCTAAAAAAAGAAGTTGTAATGAATAGATCGTTGTTTAAACTTTCGTGGTTTAGGAGGTCGTTGTTCAGGCAGTCGTGTTTCAAGCAGTAGTTATTTAGTCATACAACCGTGTGGGGTGAGTGTAGGCCAGCCCTCCGGGAATGGTTGGTGCTGGCAACAAGTACAACAGCAATCATTAGATCAGACACAGAAATTCAATCATAAAGGGTCAATGATTTGTACTGCATTAAGGTCGGGCAGCAGATGTGAAATAATACACAAAACATTCTATCGTAATGTGTCCATGACTTTTGGTTTACTGAGTTAGGGGCAGCAGATGTGAAATTATAAACAAAACATTGTATCATAAAGGGTCCATGAGTTGTGCTGCACAGAGATAAGGGCATCAGAAGCATTCAGCATGTGCGCAGCCAGCGATGATGCGTGGTGCGGGCAAGCCACACTGGGAGCAATATCTGTTGCCTACTGGACTGCGTTATCTTCAATCACGACTCAATGTGAATTGCGAGCCCTTCTATCCGCAGTGCACATCGAAAGTAGTAGTCAGCACAGACATCGAGGAATGCTTTTTGTCACTTCCTCTTGACAAAATCCAAGGACATAGAGTTCAGTTCTCTCTGAAATTAATAAAGCAAGACTGAATTTGAATTGTGTACCCTGCTGTCCGCAGTGTAGGCGGATGCAGCAGTCAGCAAGGGCCCACAGCCACGTGGCGTTGACTTGTGTTGCACAGAGTTAGTGGCACCTGAAGCACTCAGCGGGTGCGCAGCCCTCGATGATGCATGGTCCGGGCAGGTGTCACTGGATGCAATGTCTGTTGCCTAATGGATTCTGCAATTAATCAAGACCGCAGTGTAGGCCAGAGGTCAGCAAGGACCCACAGCCACGTGGCATTGACTTCAGCTACACAGAATTAGTGGCTCCTGAAGCATTCAGTGTGTGCACAGCCAGCGATGATGCGTGGTTCGGGCGGAATGCACTGGGAGTAATGTCTTTTGCCTAATGAATTCTGTCTTAATAAGTCCACGTGGCATTAACTTGTGGGGCACTGAGTTAGTGGCACTGAAGCACTCAGTGTGCGCGCAGTCTGCGATGATGCGTGGTCCGGGTGGGACGCAATGGGAGCAATGTCTCTTGCCTTCTGGACTGCGTCATCTGCAATCGCGACTCGATCTGAATGGTGAGCCCTGCTGTCCACAGTGTAGATCGAAGGCAGTAGTCAGCATGGACATCAAGGAATGCTTTTTTTCACTTCCTCTTGACAAAATCCGAGGATATAGAGTACAGTTCACTCTTCAATTAATAAATCAAAACTGAATTCGAACTGTGAGCTCTGCTGTCCGCAGTGTAGACTGCCATTCAGTGTTCCATTGGACTTGCAAGATGAATTTGGTCATTGTACTGAAGGTATAACTGATAAAAAACAAGTTCTTGAAGCAAGGATACTAAAATGAAATTATGAAGGTTTTAGGGACGTTATACTTAGTTGCCTACTAGACTCTGCAGTTAATGAATCAAGACTCAATTTTAATTGTGAGCCCTAATGACCGCAGTGTAGGCCGGAGGCTGCGGTCATCAAGGGCCCAAAGCCATGTGGCGTTGAGTTGAGCTGCACAGTTAATGGCACCTAAAGCAACCAGCGTGTGCGGAGCCTGCGATAATGCGTGGTCTAGGCGGGCCACACTGGGAGCAATGTCTTATGTCTTTTGTCTAATGAGGTCTGCCTTAATAAGGTTACGTGGCGATGACTTGTGTTGCACTGAGTTAGTAGCACCTGAAGCATTCAGCGTGTGCGCAGCCTGCGATGATGCGTGGTTCGGGCGGGCTGCAATGGTAGCAATGTCTTTTGTCTAATGAATTCTGCCTTAATAAGGCTATGTGGTGATGACTTGTGGTGCACTGAGTTAGTGACACCTGATTCAACCAGCGTGAGCGCAGCCTGCGATGATGCATGGTCCGGGTGAGCCGCACTGGTAGTGATGTCTTTTGTCTAATGAATTCTGCCTTAATAAGGCTACGTGGCGATGACTTGTGGTGCACTGAGTTAGTTAATCACCCAAGCCCTAAAGGGTATTTTGGGTTGCTCACTGTTCTATATGCACTGAGTTAGTGGCACCTGAAGCACTCAGCGTGTGCGCAGCCTGCGATGATGCGTGGTCCGGGTGGGCCGCACTGGGAGCAATGGCTGTTGCCTATTGGACTCCGTCATCTGCAATCGCGACTCAATCTGAATTGTGCGCCCTGCTGTCCGCAGTGTACATCGAAGGCAGGAATCTGTACAGACATAACTCTGTGGTGCTGTGCTGCTGGGTTTGCACTTTGCAGGGGGCCTGTTTTGAGGAGGCCTGAGGTCATGGTAGTGGCCTCGTGGCAGGGTGAGGGCCGCCGCTGTGGTAGATACGTTGGTCTTCCCAGAAGGGAACCACACCCAGAGCCCCAGCCTATTTATTCACACTCCTACGCTGGAGTGCCATATGTTGGACCAATCCACTCCGCTTCTGCTTACGGGGGGGGGGGCGACACAGCTACATGACCGAGATCTTCCCCACTGCCTGAGGTAACATGGTTGTGTCCACTGTCCACAACACTACAAGCACCAGCATTATATGTACACATGGAGAGGTCTGTGCTCTGCATAGTGAGGTCTGTCCAGCACATCACTGCTACACTTGGCATTGTGTGCATTGTTATTGGTGGGTGACTTGCGTCTTTCACACACAGTGTGCAGCCACATCTCCCAACATTCAGCTATTGTGTGGCTAAGAAGCCATGCCATTTTGGGAAGGTCCACTGTCCTGTTCTGCGCTGCCTCAGTGGTAGTAGGGGCGGTCCAGGTGGAGGTCCTGGGGTGGTGGCGGGATTGTTGTGGCATTCTTGGGTGTCAGAGCTGCATGATCAGTAGCTCTATGACATGTGTTGGTCTTCAGATGTGGCTCTGGGCTGGGCTCCTTTTTTATAATGTAGGTAGTTGTCCTGCTTTACACCAGTAAAAGGCAGATGTTGAATTCCTACTACTAACACAGCTTTTTGGATCCCATTGCAGATTTGGCTGGTCATTGAAAATATCGGGAAGTGGTATTTTCATGTTATTTTTGCACGGGAACACCTACTCTGCATATCATTAGCGTTAGTTGTCGCTCTCATTTGTGGCGATTTTTTTAGCGGAATCTATCGCTGGAAAACTGGCGCTATCAGCAGTTTTCAACAGGTTGAGAATGGAATGATAATTTAGAATCACAGAAAAAAAACATAGGTTTAATGAACATTATAATTAGAAATTAGCATTTAAAAAACCTTTGAAATTCACTGAAAAAATCATAGTTTTCAGGCATGTTATAGTTAGAAATTAGCGTTTAAAAAACCTTAGAAATTCACTGAAAAAACCATAGGTTTCAGGGACATTATAGTTAGTTGGACATTCTTCTGGTACAAAACCATAGAAATTCCCCCGTTATAGTTAGTTCAGCTAACTATAACTCGTGCACCCCCAATCCACTGCTGATGACATCACATATTACATAATTCATGACATGGTCTGTGACATCACTGATGATATCACTGATGACATCTCAAATTACATCACTGATGACATCACCGATGACATCATCCATGTGAAAATCTGATGTACTTCCTCACACCTTAATTAAACCTTTGAAACACCCACTCTAAAATACAGACTACCATTTTCGAAAAAATAGAGACACCAATACCAGTTACTACTTATGCACTCACTGATTCCTAGGTCTACACACACATCCACTCATTCACCCATGCAGTCACTCATACATGCAGTGACTCATCAATACAACAGTATCATAGGCACTCATACACCTATAGAAACACTCACACACTGACACTCATCCAGACTTACTCCCACATCTAGTCAGTCATGCAAAGAATCAATCACACTTCTATTTACTCACCTATACAGTTATACACACACAACCTTGCCCCCCCTGCCCCATGGTTTACGGAGCAGTTAAAAATCAATTAAAGTAAGTGTAAAGCGGTGGAAAGAAGTTGGAGAAGGAACTATGCTCCAGAGGCCACACAGATTTATAAAGCCACATTGAAAAAATATCATGCATTGTGTAAAAAGGCACGTGCTGATTATGTTTCATCGTCCTTTTCAGGGGCAAAAAATTGCTTGCGGACTCTGTTTTCTATGGTTAAAAAGCTGGCAGGTGCTGGGACTGGACCAAGTCATCCTGTTCTTGATGAACTTCAATGTGATTCCCTGGCCAGCTGAAATGGGACCCTTACCTACACCCTACTCTCAGGGACGAAATCTAGGCTTTATCATTGACAATAAATTGTCAAGGAAACAACAGGCAGTTCAGACAGCAGCCACCTGTTTTACCATCTTAAAATGGCTAAAACAAATTATCTGGATGTTCCCTGTAGACACCCAAAGAACAGTCATCCAGGCTTTAATAACATCTCGCCTGGACTACGGTAACATTCTCTTTTTGGGGTCTAATAGAGAGGTACTACGTAAGCTTCAGGTGATGCAAAATTGTGCTGCTAGATTGCTCTGTGGCCTTCCCAGAATGTCCAACATGGGAAATGCCCTGAGAGAACTGCATTGGCTCAAGGTAGAACATCACATAAAATTTGAAGCCTTATGCTATATGTTCAGAATAAAGATCGGCTCTGCCCCCAAATATTTACAAGATCTGGTTCATGAGTACCACCCCCGACGCATGCTGCGTTCGTCATCAGGAAAACTGTTTGAAATCCCGAGGTTTAAACTGTCAAGAATGGGAGGTCGCTCCTTTTCTCTTCTTGAGCAACCTTATGGAATTCCTTACCTGATGCGATGAGGAGGGAGAAGCTGTTTCTCGTCTTTCGGAAACAATTAAAAACCTGTTTTTTTAACCTACATTGCTAATTCCGATATTCTCCTAGCTTCTGTTATGGCCTGCGCTCGGAAACCCTTGTTGAGTAGCTGAGTGCATTACAAAATAAAAAATAATAAAATAAAATAAAAAAAAACCCTTTCTTATTCATACAGACACTAACATATACTAACTCTCGTATACAATCATTGATACAAGTACAAACTCATCCGTACAGCCACTTTCACAATCACTGACTCTAAAGTATATTCATTTACATCCTCCAACTCTCACATACACTGCCTTTTACATATGTAGTTACTTTGACATGTAGGACTGACATATCCATTCACGCACCAATACACCCATACACACACTCACCTACCCATATAGCTGTTTCCACATGCACTCTTTAACCCATACACCCAGTGAATGAAGCACTCACACATCTATGCACAGAGTCACACACCTCCCACTCACCCACACACATACTCAGGCACCCACACAAATATTCAGGCAAACAATCAATAACCCATATAGACACTCTTGTAGCTACTCACCAACCAATGCAGCAGCTTACACAGCAATAGACAGACTGATACAGACATTTACACAGTTTAGTAACTAACCCATGCATTCAGTTAGACACATTTTATTTATTTTTATTTAATTTGTATGGCGCGTTATAACCACAGGGGTCTCTAAGCGCTGAAGGGGTTAATCAATCACTTATACAGTCAGTCATGCACCTACTAAATCCTCCATCCAGACACTTATACACCCACTCATTCTTCAATACACCTTGGCCAAATATATGTATAAAATATATTTAAACTTTACAGAAACACACAGTCACTGGATGATGTCATCAGTGATGTCATTTGAGATGTCATCAGTGATGTCACTGACCATGTCATGAATGCATGAATGATGCAATATGTGATGTCATCAGCAATGCAGTGCGGGTGCGCAAGTTACAGTTAGCTGAACTAACTATAACGGGGGAATTTCTATGGTTTTGTACGAGAAGAATGTCCAACTAACTATATCATCCCTGCAACCTATGTTTTTTCAGTGAATATATATATATAGATAAAGATATAGATATATCACCTGGCCCACACAAGGAAAGAATAGACAGATTGATAGCTCTTTCTCGATTCTGTGGGTGGTGTTGTATGGCCGTTCTTAATTGGTGAGGTGAGTGTCTGGTTAAGTCCGATAATGAACGAGACTCCTCCATGCTAACTAGTTACACGACCCCATCAGTTTGTCATTTACTATATATATATCTCAAGTGATGTCATCAGTGATGTCATTTGAGATGTCATCAGTGATGTAATCAGTGATGTCACTGACCATGTCATGAATGATGTAATACGTGACATCATCAGCAGTGGATTGCGGGTGCGTGAGGTATAGTTAGTACAACTAACTATAACAGGGGAATTTCAATGGTTTTGTATGAATGAAATGTCCAACTAACTATAACATCCCTAAAACCTATGTTTTTTTCAGTGAATTTCTAAGGTTTTTTAAATGCTAATTCCTAACTTTAACATGTCTGAAACCTATGATCTTTTTAGTGAATTTCAAAGGTTTTTTAAATGCTAATTCCTAACTATAACATGTCTGAAACCTATGGTTTTGTCAGTGAATTTCAAAGGTTTTTTAAATGCTAATTCCTAACTATAACATGTCTGAAACCTATGGTTTTTTAGTGAATTTCAAAGGTTTTGTAAATGACAATTTTTAAATGTAATAATTCTTATATTTATTTTTTTAAATATCATTATAATTACATTATACATTATATTACAAAATATACTTTCTCAGAATGAATTACTTTAGTTTAAATACTTTGCAAATAGGCAATAGAGTTTTAAGTACAGTAGTTACAGTTGTTGCAATGGACAACACAATTTCAAACGCAATGCAATATTGAGCCGAATGGGAATTTCTAGGTAAATGCAATTAGTTACTTTATGGATTACTTTTGTAGTCACAGGAATGGATCCTAGATTCAGTCCTGGGATATCTCCTGTAAACAGTTGAGTAAAATCGTTTTGGTTACAGTAGTAATTTTTAAGGAATAATATTGTATTTTAAAAGTTGACACTTAGAAACTTTTTCACATAGAATCACCAATTTATCCTATGGGAGGAAATTTACTTTGCAAGTAAGTAGTGTCATCGTTACTTTTTCTTACTCAGTGGTGGATCCTGGATCAAGGACCGGTGCATCTCCTGTAAATAGTTGAAATAATGCGTTTAAGTCATACCGGTGATTTTTAAGGAATATTTGTAGTTTGTAAAAATAGACACTTAGAAACTTTTCTGGTGAAAACCAGACAATGGATTCCTATGGAAGGAAACACAAGTTGCTGGTAAGTATGGTTAGAATTACTTTTCAGGATCAGTACTGGGCTCAAAGATGCAGCACAGAGGTCTTTCCTGATAACAGGTGAGTAAATCGGAATTTGTTGTTCGGCTGATTTTAGGTGAATATTTTAAAGTTACAAAACTCCACACTTAGAAGAATTTCCAAGTGAAACCAGTCAATGTTAGCCTATGGAAGGAAATTTAAGTACTGGTAAGTATGGTTAGAATTACTTTTCAGGATCAGAACTGGGCTCAAACATGCTGCACTGAGGTCTCTCCTGAAAACAGGTGAGTAAATCGGAATTCATAGTACATCCAGTAAGCTTGATAAACTATTTGTGACTCTTCATGCATGCCACAGTACTTCACTGTAAGGTGCACTGAGACAGCGCAGGTGCTTGTAAGGAGAGCAGAAACAGATAGGGGAACAGCAGCAGACAGACAGAACCTGTCTATATCAGCTCCTTTGAAACGTAAGAGGGTACACAGATAGATAGGGGTCCACAGATAGATTGAACAAGTGGGCACCCGATATCCGAACCCCATCTGTGTGTGTACCACCTAGGCGTTGCCTTCACTTTGCGCATGCGTGCTTGTGGTAGCGCATGCGTGTTAATGTTGCGCATGCGCACAATACACCCCACCATCTAGCCATGTACCCATAAAGTATTTCATTGCATTTGCGCATGCTCAATTACAACATGCCCAATCACAGCTCTCACACCCAGTGACATCATGCTCAACCAATCATCGTTCTGCAAAGCATTTATAACCTTCCAACCTTCTCGAACTTTTCCTATTCCGCAGTCACTGCCCTGCCGATACTGTTCACTTCTTGCATTGCGTCGCTGAACTCGAACTTTTCCTATTCTACAGTCACAGTCATTGACAGTGTTCGTATCCACTTCTTCGTAGGAGAGCACTTTTTTTAAGGTAATTAAGTTAATTAATCTGGCCGATCTTTAAGTACCGCGTCAATGCAAATTTTTGTTCGATTTGACAATGCTGTTTTTAAACACGCTTTTCTGCTTAAACTTGACTTACTAACCTTTGTTTCTATGCAAAGCATTTAATCCCGCTGCGTTTCTTTCATTTGCCAAGATCACATGGCCGTTACCGCAGCAGTGTGCCATGTGCTGTGTAAGTGAATACGATGTCGTTTTTCTCTTGTAAGTAGTGCGTCAAGTGCCCCATACATTGCAAAAGTAATGTTTTTAGCAATGTTGTATTTTAGCACGGTTTCCAGCTCTTGTATGTCGAATAACTTGCCTTGGTAGCCGCTGTTTCTGGGCAAATCACTTAGGGCCAGATGTAGGTAGGCCTTTACCGATCGGAATCGGCCGAAAATACCGATTTTCGGCCGTTTCCGATCGGTAAAGGGCTATGGAGATGTAGGGGCACATATTCGGTAATTTTACCGAATCGTTAATATTACCGAATCGGTAAATTTACCGATTCGGTAATACTTACAGATTCGGTAAAATTACCGAAAATGCAATGTGGGTAGCCAATTTTCCATTGGCACATGGCTTTCAGAATCGGTATTTTACCATGGAATACAAATCCATGGTAAAATACCGATTCCTGTGTACATGCACATCTGTGCATGTACACATGTGCCATGTGACAGACAGACGTGCCCTTAGGGCATGTCTGTGTGCCACATTGCACACATGCCCGTTTTGGGGGTGCTAGAGGGTGTCAAAGTGACACCCCGGCACCCTTGACAAATTCGGTATTTACCGATTCGGTAAATACCGAATCAGTATTTGAATTGAATCCTATGGGCTTCAAGGCCCATAGGATTCAATAGCAAATACCGATTCGGTATTTACCGAATCGGTAAATACCGAATTTCAAGGTATCGGTAAAAAATCCAGATGTTGGTACCTACATTCCATTTACCGATTTTGAAATACCTAATCGGTAAAATTCGGTATTTCAAAATCGGTAAATGGGATTTACCTACATCTGGCCCTAAATCCTGCCACCTTTCATTATTTAACACCTTGGCTGCTAGGTGTTTTCCCCTCCTGTGCTGCAGGCCCCCACTTTCCCATTGTTCATGATGAGCTCAGCTCGTCATCAGCACAGCTCAACCGTGCATCATGACGAGCTGAGCTCGTCATCAGCATCGAAAGGGTTAATAGTGCACCACATGCTGCTTCCTCCCCATGCACTGCAAATGTAATTGATTGGCTAATGTTGTATTTTAGCATGCTCTCCATGATTTTTAATAACGTTAAACTTTACTTACTATCCTTTGTTCTGTGCAAATCACTTAATCCTGTCGCGTTTCTTTAATTGGCCAAGCACCACGTGGCCGTTCCTGCAGCAGGGTGCCACGTGCTGTTTCAGTTAATGCGATGTAGTTTTTCTCAGGTAAGTAGTGTGTCACATGCCCCATACATTGCAAAAGTAATGTTTTTGACAATGCTGTATTTTAGCACGGTTTCCAGCTTTTGTATGTCAAATAACTTCCTTTGGTAGCCGCTATTTCTGGGCAAATCACTTATTCCTGCCGTCTTTCATTAATTAAGTAGTGCGCCACTTGCTGCTTCCTCCCCATGCATTGCAAATGTAATTGATTGGCTAATGTTGTATTTTATGACGCTCTCCATGTTTTTTAATAATGTTAAACATTATTTGCTATCCTTTGTTTCTTTGCAAATCACTTAATCCTGCCGCGGTTCTTTAATTTGCCAAGCGCCACATGGCCATTCCGTCAGCAGTGTGCCACGTGCTGTTTAAGTTAATGCAATGTCGTTTTTCTCATGTAAGTAGTGCGTCAAGTGCCCTATGCATTGCAAAAGTAATGTTTTCGGCAATGCTAAATTTTAGCACGGTTTCCAGCTTTTGTATGTCGAATAAATTGCCTTGGTAGCCGCTGTTTCTGGGCAAATCAGTTAATCTTGCCGCCTTTCCTTATTTAAGTAGTGCGCCACATGCTGCTTCTTCCCCATGCACTGCAAATGTAATCGATTGGCCAATGTTGTATTTTACCAACTTCTCCATGTTTGTTAATAACGTTAAACTGTATTTGCTATCCTTTGTTTCTGTGCAAATGACTTAATCCTGCTGTTTCTTTAATTTGCCAAGCGCCACGTGGCCCTTCTCAAAGCAGTGTATTTTAGCATGGTTTCCTGCTTCTTTAACTTGACTTGGTTTAGAATTTGAAGATACCTGGTGGTACCTTCATCTTAAATATATGGAACGTCATTGAGTATTTGAAGGGGCTATGTTCTGTGCTGCATTTGGGAAGAAAGGTAGCTTGTTATGTTATGTTATGTTAAACTCTTTTATATAGCGCTCGAATCACCGGGGGGCACCTCAGCGCTTTACTCAGAGTACTCCAAATGGGTGGAGGCACAGGGAGGGGGGAGAAGCCTTAAACAAAAATGCCTTTAAGTGTTTCCTAAAGACAAGGTAAGAGGGTATTACTCGTAAATAAAGTGGAAGGCTATTTCAGTACCTGGGTGCAAGATAGGAGAAGGCCATGCCCCCAGATCTCTGGTGCCTGATGCGAGGTACCTGAAGCAGCTGCAGTGTGCTTGATCTCAGGGCACGACTAGGGGTATACTTTTTTAGTTTCCTTTGAAGATACAGGGGGCCCTGTCCCTGGAGTGCACAAAACATCAGGCAACACATTTTTAAAAAGGCTCTCTGTTTTATCGGCAGCCAGTGTAGTTTTCTCAATAAGAGGAGTGATGAAGAGCCTCCTGCCTTGTTCAGGACCAGCCTGGCCACCGTGTTCTGAACTACCTGCAATTTATTCAGGGAGGTAATTCCGACCTCCGCCAGTAGGGCGTTCTCATAGTCTATGCGAATAAGGACCAAGGCTTGGGTCAAGGTTTTGCGATGTTCCATAGGAACAAAAGGTAGAATTTTTCGCAGTAGCCTAAGCCTGTAGTAGCAGGATCCTGAGACTGAGACAACATGATCTTGCATGGACAGTGTGTGGTTTAATTTAATGCCCAAGTTGTTAACACATTGCTTGGGCATTGGTGGCGGGCCTAGTTGAGATGGCCACCAGTCCTCCGACCAAACTGCTGCGGCTTTCCCCAGGAGCATGACTTCCGTTTTGCTCGGGTTTAACTGTAGATGATTGTCAGTCATCCAGTTAGATATTTCAGCGATTCCTGAGACAAAACGGAGTCTATCTGCTTGAAAGGTTCTGGCTGATGTTAAATGGCAGCTGGGTGTCATCTGCATATGAGATAACCTTGAACCCCAGAGCCTCCACTGCCTTAGCCAAAGGAGCCATATAGATATTAAACAAAGTGGGGCTCAGGCAGGAGGCCTGGGGAATGCCTTTATTTAATGGTGTTTTTTCTGCATGGTGGGGGCCCATGTTAACCGTTTGTGAGCAGTCAGTCAGAAAGTGTTGGAGCCATTTGAGCGCTAGACCACCAATGCCGAAAGAGCCTAGCCTTTCCGCAAGCCGTATATGAGAGATGGTATCGAAGGCCGCGGAGAGGTCGAGCAGAATCAAAATGGCTGATCCACCCGCATCCACCGTTGTTCTCAGAGAATCTGTCACTGCTAGAAGGGCCGTTTCCATGCTATATCCCCGTCGAAACCTGGACTGCGAGGGGTCCAGAATACCATTTGTCTCCAAGTAGCAATTTAGCTGCTTGTTGATCAAACCATCAAGTATTTTTCCTAAGAGAGGGGGCAGGGATATTGGGCGATAGTTGCCCAGTTCCGAGGGGTTTGCCGTAGGTTTTTTGAAATGGGGCGAACAAATGCTTCTTTCCAAGATAAGGAGATTACCCCTTCCATAATAGAGCAATTGACATTTTTTTGCACCATAGGGGCCAAGATGTGGGAGAGGAGCACCATAATCTTAGGAGGGCAGAGATCTGCCGGTGAGCCCGATTTGGCGGACTCTAAGGCACCCTGGGTCTCTACTAGGGAAATAGGTCTAAAGCTTTCAAGGGAGCAATCTGTCCTAGCCCTAACTGTGGATGGGTTCGAAAGGCAGAGTTGAGCTGCCAGGTTTGTTTGAGGAAAATTCCCATAGATTTTCTCAATTTTCTCCTGGAAGAATCCGGCCAATGCGTTACAAAGGTCTTTGGATTCAATAGCGGGTTGCTTACAAACCTGCGGCTCGCGAAGCATTTTACAATGTCAAATAATACTTTGGCTGAGCTATTAGAGTTCTTAATTTGGTTAGCAATAAATAGGCATCTTTCAGCCTTTAAATTTAGATGATAAGTAATTAAGGCTGATCTAAAGAGTTGTCTCGACTGGATGGTTTTATGTCGTCTCCACTGTCTTTCCAGTTTTTCACAGGAAGACTTTTCCTGACTTAATTTGGGAGTAAACCACTTAGCTGACGGTCGATTTCGGTTGTAGCCGCATTTAGATTTGCTAGGGATAATATCGTCCAGAGACTTCCTTATCCTTTCATTGAAGCCTGCCAACATTGTTTCTACCCTCTGTTCATCTGCCTGAGAGGTTAACTGGAAAGCTGCCTCAAAGGTTTGAGGGGTAAGTTTGTTCCATGGTCTCTGGACAGTTGAATGACTGGTGATCGGATGGCAATTCAGTCCTTGCAAAGGCCGCACGGATCTGAATTTGATCAGAGAATGGTCGGTCCATACCAGAGGCAACGGAGGGTCATACTCGAGAGCATTGATGTTAGTGAAAACTAAGTCCAGTGTATGGCCTCCATTATGGGTGGGGCCTCGTATTCTTTGGGGAAGCCCAAGCTGTTCCATGTCCATGAGAAGTTTGATCACCACTGGCATGTAGCCCAACTCCCCTTGAAAGTTAAAATCCCCTAATACCAGGAACTTATTTGCCGCCAGGACGTGGGTGGCTATGAGGTCGACTAATCGATCCGAAAAATCATTTTTAGCTTGAAAGGTGTTTCATATTTTAAAGTTGGAAAGGTGGTCTAGTATATCTGTAGAGACATCTTTCATAGGAATTAAAAGCTCGGTAACCAGTCTAATGTTCGAAACTTTGACGAGAGGGGTAAGAGGTGCTGCTTCTGTTCCCTGTGACTTATTGGGAAGTGCTGCGCCAGAGTCAACAAGGTTTTGTGCTCCCCATTTGTAGAACAGGTTTTACCCAAGGCTTGGAGTACTTGTGGTAATGATTGATACACAATTGACAAGCTAGTCAGCACTTTCTGGTACCACTAAATTGAGATAACCACAGTGCAAAGGGCCGATCATTTTACAAACAGAGTCCAACCTCTGTGTGTTTGCAAATCTCTTAATCTCTCCGTGTCACTTAATCTTTCCCACCCTGATTGTGAAGCACTGCACCGCGTGGCCATCCCACGCACAGGCCTTATTGCTGAAGCAGCTTGTTTTCACTAAGTTACAACTTGGCCACTTCATCAAAGTGGCCTTTCCTTTGGGGCTTCCTTGTGGCCTCTGTTCTGGGCATTTACAGCAAACACTTATTCTACACGGCCCTGGATGTGAAGCGACATGATTGTGAAGTGCTGCACCACATGGCCGTCCCTTCTTTAAAGTTTGTGAATAGAGTGAGGGGTCAGGGTGGGGGGGCAGTTGTTATATTATTGGTGTATTCACTCACATATTTAGTTATTTATGGTATTGTAATGTACTGTGAGCATGTGAAAATATTCTCTTAACCTTATTTTTATGTTTATCCTCATTTTAAATAGAAATGGATTCCACTAAGTACTAAGAGTTTTTTGATTCTATGAGACATAATGTGTATCCTGAAGGTTTCACTAAAGTCCAGAAGCATGAATTACATAGACTGTCTAAAACACTCACCATTGACGGTACTATAATGTTTTAATTCATGTTTTTTCATTGTAATGTTTTAAGGGTGGTTGAGAAAAGGCATGGTCTCATTTCATGTAATGCTTTTTGACATACATAGTTACTGTAAAAAAAAATATCTATTTTCTCTTTTTTCAATAGATGGTAGCTTGTTCTACACTGGTAAAGAAAAGAAATCAAAAGTTGTCATTGGTGCTGAAGCAGCCCAAAAAGTTTTTTCTGAATTCCATTCGTCTCTTATTAGTGGGCATTCTGGTATCAACAAAACGAGAAAAAAAAGCATGTCCTCCCGATTTTATTGGCCAAATATGTCAATTGAAATTGAACAATGGGTGAGTTATAATTTTTCTTGCTTCTATAAATATTTTTTTTAAATGTAAATCTTCATTGTGATAGTCTTATAGACGTTTGTTTCTGAAACCCATATATTTCTCATTTAAATGCTCGTTACACGTTTTCCGCCTGCACTTGAGATACAAAGTGAAAATGTTGTTTTGAATTTTTTTATTTGAAAACATGTCTTTCAATTTTCCTTCATGTTTATTTCTCAATTTCTAGATCATGAAGTCCAAAAAGGGTTCTATCACATCAAGACCAGAAGTTTGTGAATGAAGTGAGAGACCAATCTCGGCCTAACATTTGTATAATCCAATGCTATTTCCTATTTTGCTTGCCAAATATAATTATATCTATTTTTTTAGGTTAATACTGAGTTATCTAAGCTTTTACAAATAGAACGTTCTGTGAGTGCAACCTATCACCCACAGACAAATGGTTTGGATGAGTATACTAATATATAAGCTGTACACCTTCAGAGAAGGTAAGTTTGTGCTTCTGACAAATTGCAAGCGTACAACCAGAAAAGGAGGCATTTTGGAGCACAAGTTTACTGGACCGTACCGTATTGCTGATATACAATAAAAGCTTTTAAAATTAGTCAATAATGCTAGCAAGATGCCTTTACATACAATTTATAATCTCAACATGTTGAGGCCTTATAGTTCGAGTGTCATAGGTAATCTATTAAAGGGTACCTTTTTTAAGTAAGGGTACATAATTTGTATGTGTGTTGTAATGATGTTTCATCGGCTGGTGTAAATGTCTCCCTAATAGGTGAGAAGTAATTAGGTTTTTTAAAAGTTATTATTGTTTTTGTTAAATATGAGTGGTTGTAATAGTTTAAAGTGACCAAGACTTTTTAATAAATTGGAGGTAACATTTTCCTATGAAACTTTCCAATATCTCTCTATTATTTCTTATATTGCAAAAGTAAAAATGTCAGTATATTTCTCTTTATGAAATGAATCAAAGCGAAATATTTAACATAACCATTCGTATGTTTCTAAAAGGTTTTTCTACAGATATTGAAGCGTCTCGAATATGACCAATGGCAGTTAGTGATAGAATCTGACCAAAAACAACATGACAGCTATAATTGTGGTGTTTTTTGCATGCTGGTAATGATACTTCCATTATGTTTTTTTTAATTGTTGAGGATACATTACTTAATGTCACTTTATGTTATTGACTTTTTTTGTTAGAATAGTTGGAAATAGGTAGTGATAGAATCTAACCAAAAACAACAGGACAGCTATAATTGTGGTGTTTTTTGCATGCTGGTAATGATATTTCCATTATGGTTTTTTTAATTGTTGAGGATACATTACTTAATGTTACTTTATGTTAATAACTTTTTTTGTTAGAATAGTTGGAAATAGGAAAGAGGGCTTTTAGGGATGATACTTGTCAACGCCTACCGAGAGCACCCATAGTGCCCATCGGAAGCATATTGGTATTCGCATATGATTTTATGTAACCACTAGTATGGTCCTAACGCGGTTGGTTTGAAACCTCTGATGATTGCTTTTCAACCCCAATCCTATTGAGTACAATTGTTTTTATGTACATTAAAATTAAGCTTGGACATTTGTACAACATATACATTTTTAACTCTTTTTTCAGTTTGCAGAATGTTACATAAGTCAGCAGCCAATTGCCGAGATTGAAGAAAGTATAGCCCCCTGTTCTAGCTAATTATACAAATGTTTCAACTATGGGACATACTGGTCGCCACAAGCTGAATGAAAATTGCAATGGACCTAATGGAGTCATCAGGTTTGACATTAACATTTCATGATAGAAAATGTATAATTTCATGATAGAAAATGTATAATACCCTAGTGTTGTCATAAACTTCGGATTACTTGGTACTTTGTTTTGTCATAGAATTTTTTTTATAAAAAGGCACAGCTTACATTTTGAACATAGTATAGTAAGATATTTCCATTATGTTTGTGAATTTAAAATTAGGTTTGTTATCCTGCCATTACAAATTGTTTTGAACAGTTGTTACTGTCCTATGTACTCGATCTGTAAACCCCTGGAAACATGTAGAAAATATTACAAATTAAGTTTACAATTTTTACCATTGCTGTTATGATGCGCTAATGTACATCTTTTTTACATTTAGAGTCTGTTGAAACTTTCTCTACTGTATGCAACCAAAAAGATTCACAAATTTTTACGGATAACGTTAAGGTAAATACTCTCAATACGACTAGTCAACGAAGTTGAAAAGTAACGGATATAAGTACTTGAGGGATTTTTGGTGGCAGATAATCTCCAATTCACAATTGTGTGATACAGGGTGGATCTCAGTATAACTAATGGATTTGCAAGGATCTTTTCTGAGTTGCATCCACCATTTGGTTCACTGGCTATACACCCTTTCTAGTAATGGACTCATTACCCCTTTGCCACTGACTGGGGACAGTGCACTATGTTTAGCATGTAGATAAATTTAAGTTAGCAAAACAAAAAACCTATTAACCTGTATACAATCCGTACAGAATAACAAATCAATTTTCACTTTCTTCCCAACAGGCACTATGTCAAGAATGCTGCCGATGGGTGCACATTCAATGCATAGAAACAAATGCAACATACTAGTTACCTTATTCAGATTACAAATGTACCAAATGTATGTATTAAAAAATAGTTTATTTCCATAGTAAATATGTGTTCGCATGCTATTTGTAGATTTACATACTCAGCATACTCCTGCCATCTAGTGTTCTATCCAGATTACCATAAGTAGTATTTCTTTGAAGAAGTCTTTCAAGTTGGGAGTAAAGTCACTCCTCCTTTTTTAATTGGTCTGCTTGGGCATAGACTCCATTGTTACATTCTATTCACACATGAGGTTGATAATGGAGTAAGTAAGTGTAATATAGAGTTGTCAATGCGTATGTAAAATAAATAATAACATGAAACAACCACAGGTGTTGGTGGGTAGGTAGGAGGGCACATGTGAATCAATATTTAACATTCCAAGAATCGAAGCTGACACTGACAATGCCCTAGATATTGACCCTGTTTGCAGATTTTTACATAAGTCAACAGCCAATGCTTGATTAGCCAATGCTGTATTTTAGCACGCTTCATCAGAGCAAGAATTTGTTCCTGAACCTCCACCAAAGGAAAAATATACCAGCATTGTCTGGAAATTTTTCACCTTTCCACCTGGTTCAAAAAAGGCGAATGCAACAAAAGTTACTTGCTGCATATGCAAGACGGTGCTTTCAAGAGGAGACCCGAATAAAAAGTACTAATGCGGAACTGCAAGTATGCTGAAACACTTGCAGGCCAAGCATCCGGTCAACTTTGCAAGGGAGGAGTTAAGGAGATTCTGAGATTATCCTCATGCTTCATCAGAAGGCCCATGTACCAGTGGAGCAACACCGTCAACCTCTACCGAACAGCCTAATATTCGTCCCCAATTTGGAAAACTTAGAATGACCTCTATAAAATATGGACAGCTGATAGCATTTGGAGAGCAGTCAGTGGATCTTTCCACCAGGCTTAAAAAAGGTGAATGCAACAAATGTTACTTGCCGCGTATGCAAGGAAGTTTGGGGGAGTACCAACAACTACAAGTCCTGGTTTGTTTAAGCTACAAATGACATTTCAGGGTGAGTAAATGCCAGAGACGATGTTGTGTCTCAATACAGTCTCATACATAAATACATCATACATACATGAGAGGATACTTTAATGCTTCTTCCTATCGCGGCTGGACTACGGTAATGTACCTCTTCTGGGTGCCTGCAAGGAGGTCACCCGTAAGCTTCAAGTGGTCCAGAACATGGCTGCCTGTTTACTCTGCAATCTGCCTAGAACCACTTCAGTCTCCTCTTCCCTGTGCAGCCTGCATTGGCTGCGCATAGAATCTAGGTCCAAATTCAAAGCTCTATGCTTTATGAACCGTATCAAAGTTGAAGAATCCCCTCACTATCTATCCACCTTAGTCCATCAATATTGTCCCTCCCGCACTCTTAGATCCTCCACTCAATGCAGATTCTCTGTCCCCCGTTTCAAGCGTGCTAGAGTTGGTGGGCGCTCTTTTTCCTACTTGGCGCCCTCGCTCTGGAACTCGCTTCCCATCCCTCTGCGGTCTGAAACATGTTATCTTAAGTTCCGCAAAGGAGTGAAAACCTGGCTGTTTTCTTTGTAACCTGTTCCTTGCACTTCTGTTTGCCCTCTTTTACTTCTGTCCTCCTAGCGCCGGGGAAACCCACGGGTAGCTGCGCGCTTAATAAACTCATATATAATAATAATAATAATAGTACATTTAAAACGATCTAACATTAATAAAAAAGGCAGCACAGTTTACATTTCCTTTTTACCTTTTTTACCTCACAAGTACTGACCTGCCCATAACATACACTGTCACATTCATTCAGTCATTACCAAGTCCTGGTTTGTTTAAGTTACAAATTACATTTCCGGACGAGTAAATGCCAGAGACAAAGTTCTGTCTCATTACAGTCTTATACATAAATACATACATACATACATATACAGGAGAGAATATTTTAATTATTCTTCCTAGTACATTTAAAACAATCTAACATTCAAAAAAAAAGCCAGCACAGTGTACATTTCCTTTTTTACTTTTTTACCTCACAAGTACTGACCTGTCCATAACACACACTGTCACATTCATTCAGTCATTACCAGGTCCTGGTTTGTTTAAGTAACAAATGACATTTCAGGACGAGTAAATGCTAGAGGCAAAGTTGAGTCTCATTACAGTCTCATACATAAATACATACATACATACATACAGGAGAGTATACTTTAATTCTTCTTCCTACTACATTAAAAATGATCTAACATTATTAAAAATAGCAGCACAGTTTACATTTCCTTTTTACCTTTTTTTACCTCACAAGTACTGACCTGTCCATAACACACACTGTCACATTCATTCAGTCATTACCGAGTCCTGGTTTATTTAAGTTACAAAGGACATTTCAGGACGAGTAAATGCCAGAGACAAAGTTGTATCTCATTACAGTCTCATACATAAATACATACATACATACACACAGGAGAGGGACCAAAACCCCCCGGGGCTTCTTCAAAAAGGGTGGGGGACCGCCACCCCGGGATTCTAAGTTAATATATGCAGGGGGCTCACAGGGCCACCCCGCAGCCCCGGGGACCATCACCCCCAGGGCTTCTTCAAAATGGGGGGGCGGCTCTCAGGCCCCCCCACCCCCAGGGACCGCCATGCCCGGGGCTTTAAAATGTTAACAGGGGGGCTTTGAGGCCTCCCCAGCCTTGGGAACCTCCACTCCCAGGGGCTCGATTTTAATGTATGCGGAGGGGCTCACAGGGCCCCCCTGCAGCCCCAGTGACCGCCACCCCCCAGGGCTTGAAACAAATGGGTCGAGGGGCTCTCGGGCCCCCCAGCCCCAGGGACCGCCACCCCAAGGGCGTCTCAAAAATGTGGGAAGGGGGCCATGCGGCCCCCCTCCTGGTGCCTTTGATGGCCCGGGGGACCGCCACCCCCCAGGGCTAGTGTTCTATCCATCTGTGGACCCCTATCTATCTGTGCACCCCCTATGTCATGGGGGAGCTGATATAGACAGGTTCTGTCTGTCTGCTGCTGCTCCCGTGTCTGCTTGTGACGACTAGTTCATTCCATAGTTGAGACATCTGTGTAATTAACTGGAAAAAGGAGATATACTTTCTTCAACCCCTGTAGGAAATCCTTAACCTGTAACTGGAGAAAAAGGTTTGTTGGGCGATTTTCCATGTATCTGTGTACCCCCCTATGTCACGGGGGAGCTGATATATACAGGTTCTGTCTGTCTGCTGCTGCTCCCGTACCTGCTTGTGACGACTAGTACATTCCATAGTTGAGACATCTGTGTAATGAACTGGAACAGGGAGATATACTTTCTAAGTATGGGCGAAATTTGCGAATTCGCGCGAAATCGAGTTCGCAATCCGCAAAATCTGCGAATTCGTGCAAATTTGCGGATTTTTGGTTTTTTGTTTTTTCCGGGATTTTTTGCATGTTTGCAGGGTTTTTTGCGTGTTTGTGGGGCTTTTTGCGTGTTCGCGGACCGCTTGCATGGCCAAGTTACCATTGCGGTCGTGTATGGGCACAGCACCCTCTGGTTCACCACTGCCACCCTCTGGTTCATCACTGCCACCCTCTTGTTCACCACTGCCACCCTCTGGTTCACCCCTGCCACCCTCTGGTTCACCCCTGCCACCCTCTGGTTCACCACTGCCACCCTCTGGTTCAGCACTGCCACTCTCTGGTTCACCCCTGCCACCCTCTGGTTCAGCATTGTCACCCTCTGGTTCACCACTGCCACCCTCTGGTTAACCACTGTCACCCTCTGGTTCAGCAATGCCACCCTCTAGTTCACCGCTGCCACCCTCTGGTTCACCCCTGCCACCCTCTGGTTCCCAACTGCCACCCTCTGGTTCATCACAGCACCCTCTTTTTCACCCCTGCCACCCTCTGGTTCAGCACTGTCACCCTCTGGTTCACCACTGCCGCCCTCTGGTTCACGACTGCCACCCTCTGGTACATCACATCACCTCTGGTTCACCACTGCCACCCTCTGGTTAACTACTGTCACCCTATGGTTCTGCACTGCCACCCTCTGGTTCATCACTGCCACCCTCTGGTTCACCACTGCCACCCTCTGGTTCACCCATGCCACTCTCTGGTTCACCCATTTCACCCTCTGGTTCACCACTGCCCCCCTCTTGTTCACCCCTGCCACCATCTGGTTCTTCACTGCCACCCTCTGGTTCAACCCTGCCACCCTCTTGTTCACCCCTGCCACTCTCTGGTTCAGTACTGCCACCCTCTGGTACAGCACTGTCACCCTCTGGTTCATCACTGCCACCCTCTGGTTCACCACTGCCACCCTCTACCGAGACCCTTTGTGACGCAGCGGCAGCACAAAAGATGCGCCATGGTGCTGGATATTAACAATGTGACGATGCGTCACGTTGTAAAGCCCTGCGCCATCAGGAGGCGTTCCGGCGCAGGGGAGGGCGTTCCTGCACAGGAACGCCTCCTAAAAGTGGCTGAGTGAAATCTACAAGATTTCACTCAGTCACTTTTAGGCCAATGCTGCGTCAAAACCCTGCGCCTGCTTGAAGCAGGTGCAAGGCTTGATGCAGCATTGGGGAGATAGGGCCCCCCAGAGCATTGCTGGAGCTGCGTGGCAAGCGCGACGCAGCTCCAACAATGCGATGCTTTTACGGCACAGATGCGTGATGCATCTGTGCCGTTTTTGCCACATGGTGCGCCGCATTGTAAATGCGGCGCACCATGGGTGGCGGAGCTGCGGCACACAATAACTGGCGCATACCTATGGATGCACCAGTTATTGTAAATCTGCCCCTATACATTTAGCCAACGAGGGAGCACTTACTGATTAGACAGTAGAAAGTACTCCAGTTGAGTAGAGGTATTGCACAAAAAGGTGGCATCTTCGTGAACAAACACGCAGGGCGGGATTCATTCTGCCCCTGTTAGACTCGTTTTTTGTGCCCTTCTGCCCTCTGTTAGACTTGGTTTTCCCTTGTTTTTCTGCCCTTCTGCCCTCTGTTAGACTCGTTTTTCCTTTGTTATTCTGCCCTTCTGCCCCCTGTTAGACTCATTTTTTGTGCCCTTCTGCCCTCTGTTAGACTCGTTTTTGTGCCTTTCTCTCCCGTTAGACTCGTTTTTTGTGCCCTTCTGCCCTCTGTTTGACTCGTTTTTCCCTTGTTTTTCTTCCCTTCTGCCCTTTGCTAGACTGCTTTTTGTGCCTTTCTGCCCTCTGCATCACCACATCATCACTCAGCGCTACCCCAGCATCACTCAGCACCACCACATTATCACTCAGCACCACCACATTATCACTCAGCACCACCACAGCACCACTCAGCACCACCGCAGCATCACTTAGCACCACCACAGCATCACTCAGCACCACCACAGCACCACTCAGTGCCACCACAGCATCACTCAGCACCACCACAGCATCACTCAGCACTGCCACATTATCACTCAGCACCACCACAGCACCACTCAGCACCACCACAGCATCACTCAGCACCACCACAGCATCACTCAGCACCACCACAGCACCACTCAGCACCACCACAGCACCACTCAGCACCACCACAGCATCACTCAGCACCACCACAGCACCACTCAGCGCCACCACAGCACCACTCAGCGCCACCACATTATCACTCAGCACCACCACAGCACCACTCAGCACCACCACAGCATCACTCAGCACCACCACAGCAACACTCAGCACCACCACAGCACCAATCAGCACCACCACAGCACCACTCAACGCCACCACAGCATCACTCAGCACCACCACAGCATCACTCAGCACCACCGCATTATGACTCAGCACCACCACAGCACCACTCAGCACCACCACACCATCACTCAGCACCACCACAGCACCACTCAGCACCACTCCAGCATCACTCAGCACCATCCCAGTATCACCCAGCACCACCACAGCACCACTCAGCATCACCACAGCACCACTCAGCACCACCACAGCACCACTCAGTGCCACCCCAACACCAATCTGCACAACCATTCAACAACAACTGGTTCAAATATGTTCTCTCAATATTTCAAACTTTATTACAAATGTCACAAAAATATGTTAATATTTCACTTCTGTTCTTGGATTTTCGTCACAATAAAATACACTGAACATAATCTTCACAAAAGTTATTTACAAAAGTTTAAGCTATTGCCATTATAAATTAAAATCACTTATATTTAAGTATTAATTATTTTAAAAAATTAAAAGCCATTGTAATTTGTAATATCAATACAGCTAAGTCACGTAAATACAAAACATTTTGCATTACAAATGCTATAGGTGTCACATTTGCGAAAGTTATAACTATTGGCATTGTAAATGACAAAGCTATTAATTTAGCTATTTTCAAAACCAACACATAAATAAAAAAAATTGTCATTTACAAGACCAATAGCTCAAACTTTCCTAATGCGAGACCTATTGCATTGCAAATGCTTGTTTTTATATCTGTCATTGCTTCCTGTTGAGGTTTAATTTTCGTGGCAGGCACCTCATTGCCTACTTGTAACTATTCTCTGACCCTGCTTCAAGGGTCAGAGCAGGGTCAGAGAATAGTTGCAAGTAGGCAACGAGGCGCCAGGAAGCACTTACAGGCTTACAGCAGCAGGTGCCCAAGTGGAAGTTAATTTCTTTGTAACCCTTTTGTAAAAGGTTACAAAAAATTAGCTTCAACTTGTGCACCTGCTGCTGTAACCCTTTAAGTGCTTGGCTGAAAATTCGTCCGCGCTGATTCGCGGATTTTACCGCGGGATTTTACCGCGGATTCGTGGATCACGAAATCGCAGAAAATCTGCAACTTCCGCGAGCGGAACGAATTTTTAGCCCATGCTTAATACTGTCTTCAACCCTTGTAGGAAATCCTTAACATGTAACTGGAAAAAAAGGTTTGTTGGGCGATTTCCTATGTATCTGTGTACCCCCCTATGTCACAGGGGAGCTGATATAGACAGGTTCTGTCTATATGCTGCTGCTCCCGTATCTGCTTGTGACGACTAGTAATGAACTGGAAAAGGGAGATATACATTCTTCAACCCCTGTAGGAAATCGTTAACCTTCACTTTTAAATCTATCAAGTTTTTGTTGGTTTTGGTCCACCTCATAAAGGCAATGTTCCTGCCAGAAAGCAAGTGACCACCAGCTTTTTGACTTAGCCTATTATCGAAATACCCATTTCCTGCTCTACTCTGCAACAGATTATTTTTCAAAATGGGTTGAGGTATTTCCTCTGAAATCCAAGAGTGCAGCCCTAGTTGCTTCAACACTGTTGCAACTGTACTTATGCCATGGAAGTCCGAAAATAGTTCTATCCGATCAGGAGTTTGTGAAAGAAGTGAGTGACCAATCTCGGCTTAACATTTTGATAATGCAAAGATGATATTTTCTATTTTCCTAGCCAAATATATATATATATATATATATATATATATATATATATATATATATATATATATATATATATATATATATATATATATATATATATATTTGTTTTTTCAGTTTAATTCAGTCTTATCAAAGCTCTTAGAAATAGAACGTTATGTAAGTACAGAACTGGAAAAGGGAGATATACTTTCTTCAACCCCTGTAGGAAATCCTTAACCTTCACTTTAAATCTATCAAGTTTTTGTTGGTTTTGGCCCACCTCATAAAGGCAATGTTCAAGCATGTAATTTGATGATTGGCTATTAGGATGGCATATGGAGCTCACATATAAAGTGGTTTCCCAGCCTTCTTACTTTTTCTCTTGAAGGGTTGATAAGGTCTTTCCAAGAGAATTTGAAAGGAGAAAGTAGGAGACGAAAAACAGAGGTAGGAGGTTATATCTCAAAGTGCATAAATGGATAAAAAGGGTGGACCAAAGTCTGCATGTACAATGGCCAGTGGAAGCGTTTTGAGAGCGGGTACATCCAAGGTGGTGTATAATTTGCAATATCTGTTGGCGTTACCACCACGCACAGAGTGGGTAAGGGCACATGAATTGATGGATTGTATGGGCTTGGACTATGAGGAGAATAACTGGAGGAGGACCAGGTCAAGTGAAGAGATTTGATTGATAAGGCATAGCAAAGGAGGTGGCAACAACGGAAGGAAGGTCCATGGGTGGTGGAGGCTGGGTTTGTAAATCTGTGTCCTACCTACTGTGTTGCAAGCTTAAGACACAGTAACAACTAGTGTCCCCCCATTATTTTGTCAATTCGGGAGGAGGGAGGGAATGGAAAGGAGTAAACTACATGTCTACAAATGTACTGGTATGTTCAGAACACTAGATCAAGCACTGAAGAACAAAGGTCACATATAAAAGAAGAAGTTACACAAAGGAAGGCTGCACAAGAAGTAAGGCGGATCTTGTACACAAACAGGTAAGTCAGCAAAGGAACAACAAGGGAACAAGACTAAGAACACTTTAACGAACCGACGCTGTGGAACAGACTGCGATAAGAGGTAGAAAGAGACTCTAAAAAAGCAGAGTTCAAATAAAGAAAAGTTCAAAAAGATGTCATACATGATGACAAAGACGCTGAGGTAACACTGTTGTCCAACACTTTTAATAATGTCCTGGGATTTGGCCCCGTCTTGGTCAAATTAAAACAAAAATGCTTATGAAGGACACCTTTGGAGAATTGATGTCACTTTTCCCCCAAACTGCCTTTGTCTATTCTAAAATATGCCAAAGGCATAAATGGAACTGGTCCAATCAATTTTGTCGACAGATTGAGAAAGCTAGGAAACATGTGAATAAATCTGTTTCTGCTTTTCTCCGAGACTATAGAATGGGGTCCATATTAGGCCTGGGCGGAGAACTACGCTCCGTTCGCGGAGTTTGCGAAGTTTCGGCAACTTCGCACTTCGCGGAGCGCGAAGCTGTCGCCTACTTCGCAATCTACAGCGTAGCGTAGTAGTTTTTCTTACTCGCGCGCTCAATAGCATTCTCGCATGCGCGGTAATGACTTACCGTGGTTCTGCGTTCGCTCTCTCGCTTTTCCTCTCCCGGTCGCGTTCGCTACGATGTTTGGAATCCGACCGCACAATCCAACCCGAATGTGAGAACGCGATAACGTCATTCGGACACGCAAACAAGTAGTTGTGTTCCCGAAAAAGACGTGCACCGCGCGAACGCGTTAATCGCAACCCGGAAGAGGAAGTAGGGGACGCGAGCGGGGCGGAACAATTGAAAAAACAAGATGTCCGCGCCCATAGCCCACCACATGGGTAAGGTCGCACGTTACAATCCCCCGAACACGCAGACAGCGCCCCTAACACGCACTACGCGCTCCCGAGCAAGAAAAACTGCATGCGAACGGGATCAGCAAGCTACTACGCAAGCTCGCGAAGCTCGCGTAGTGCGAGAACGGCTTCGCGTAGCTTCGCGGAGTGTGGCTACGCGAACTACGCCCACCCTTAGTCCATATACCACAACAATCTGCTTTTCAATATGCTAGGCAACTATAGGAGAGATGGTGCACATTTTACAGATGAAGGGAACAGAGTCTTCCTCTTGAACTTTAGATATGCATCAGTACTTGTAGGTACTAAAATCTCACAATAAACACAAGGGCTCTTTTTAGCCACCTAATAACTAAATAAATAAGCTTCATGTTTATCTGAAAAATATGATTTATTTATTTTTGGCTTGGAGTCGTGCAGCCAACACGTACAAGTCATGCACCACACGCGCTGGAGTCGCGGACCCTACGGGTTAGACGCCATGCATCCACTGCGTGCACACCAGGTGCCATACTGAGCGCCACGCTGGGTGCGCAACTTCTAGTTTTACCATAAAAAAAATTAGACCCTATCAGAAATTTTTTTTAATCCCAGGGGACCCCATCCCCAGGGGCTTATACAATCAAGGAATGCTTGTTGTCACTTCCTCTTATATAATACATTGGAGACCGTGGGGGAAGCCCCAATGCCCCCACGGTCCCAGCCGGCTCCCCGCGTCCTTCGGGAGCCGGCAATGCTTTTCCTCAGAGATAGCAGCTAACATGCTGCTCCCCCTGAGGAAAAGCAATCTGCTTTCCTATTTGGAAAAGAGAGCAGGTTTCCTGCTCTCTCTTCCAAACAGGAAAGCTGTTTGCAATGACAGGGTGGGAGCCGCAGGCAGTGGTAGTGGCAAGTGGCAGTGTCCTGGGGTGGGCACCCCGGGAGACTGCAAGGAGCCGGCCCTGGGGGGTGGCGGTCCCCAGGGCCATCTTGGGCTCCAGGGGGGGGCCCACGTGGCACCCCTCCCACACATTAAAGAAGCCCTGGGGGTGGTGTTCCCGGGGCTGGTGGGGTCCTAAGACCCCCCCACCCTTTTTAACAATCCCCAGGGAGTGTCGGACCTAAGGGCTGCGGGGGGCCAGTGAGCCCCCGCATATAATAACTTAGAGCCCCGGGGTGGCAGCCCCCGGGACTGTGTGTGGGGGATTGGGACCCCCACACAATTTTCTTTTAAAAGCCCCCCAGATTTGGCTGCCCAGGCGGACTAATAACTTTTAAACCACTGGAGCCCGCGCATCGTTTTTTTTTTTCAGCGGCGAAATGCGCGGATCCTACACAAATCCTGTGATTTAAAAAATATATATATATATATATACATATTTTTTTGCCCTAGAGGTCCTTGTGCGACCCCCTGAGCCGGCCTAGGGGGTCAGGTGTGTCCAACCTGCCCACTTTTCACGGTTTGCACACATATTTCACAGACTTCTTCACCCTCGCTTCTACCGAGGCACAAAATGGCTGCCAACAGTTCCTGGTTTCAAATGTTTACAACTGCTTGACAGCCAATTAGCATTGAGCACGTGATCGGGGCGATGCGCTTATACTACGATGCCAATCCTCGCACAATCCGCGGATCCACCGCGCCCATAGATATATAAATGACTTTAACCGTAATTTTCTCAGGAACTACTGAACAGATTGACACCATATAAGCAAAAGGCACAAGTCGGAACTGAGGACTACCTCTCTGCCACATTTGGTGTAATTCCGTTCAGCCGTTCGGGATGTAGCCGTGGCTAAAGTTCCTATGGGAAATTGCATGGGAAAATCATGTTTTTGGACCCCCTTTTTTATCAGCCCCCGCTTGACCAATCACCCCCAAACTTTTAGGGAAGGAGCTGAACTGAGCTGGCCAAAAGTTTGGAAAATTTCAAGAAGATTCATCAATCGACGCCAAAGTTATTACCAATAGAATGTTGCGGTTTTCCTATGGATAATAGGTCCTAACTATAACTACCTACTGGCGACCGCCAGTAGGTAATAAATATGTCCACAAACAGCCTCCGAGCAAAGGACCCCAGACACTACAGGGCGGCCTCAGAACAATGGGCACGGAGCAGCCCATCAATTGACTCTCCATTAAGAAACGTGATGAGGCCCAATACAGGAGTCAAAGCATTTTTATATAGACATTAAGTTAATGTTAGAAATAATGTGGGATATGACGTGAAAGCAAGTGAAAAAAGACTGCCATGAATTTAATGCGCTGAGTCATGTAACTGTTCACGTCACCACGAGGGTGTAACTGCGTTACCTTAACAACAAGCAATGCCAATTAGTTATGTTAATTGAAACCCATGACATGATGTACTTGTATATATAGCGCACAGTAAAAAGGACAGATGTTAGTGAGCAAGGCGGGAGCAAGCCGCCGAAACGCGTCTGAGCAGAAACTGATTGAGAAATAAAGCATTTGAATTGAGATACACGGAGTCAGCGCCTTCTTTGATGGCAAGTTTGGTATGGTGAAAATACAAAGGGCTATTGTCCTGGAAGCCCTACGCTGAACCTCCTCGATCTGGCTGCACTGCGTCGAAAAGGACATTTGTTGGTAGAACTTTTGAGAAAAAAGACACGCAGGGCCCCCAAGATCCGGAATGCAAAAAGGACCCGAGTAACCTGTGAAACCATCGGAGATCGGCTTCCCGGAGATCTATGATCGCTGGAGAGTAGTGGGAGATTTCCAGGTAAGCCGTGACACGGTGTGATTAGCAGGGAGCGGGTGTAAGGCTGTGGTTCAATGGGAGAGTGAGTCCCAGTGTGGAGTACAGAAATCACACGGGCAGTGGATCTATACAAACGTAACATTTATCAAAATCCATCAGTATGGCTGCTGAGTGGGAAAGGGAAAGAGAGGAGGCAGCGTTGGATGTGTTCACTGACACGGACACTGGCAAAGGCAACAAGACCAGCTCAGGCGCACAAGTACAAACTAAAGAAAAAGATGAAACTAAAATACTACTTAATGAATTGGAAAAATTGCGTAAGAAAGAAGTCGCAAAATGGTGGGAAGTAAAATCGTTGACCAGGTATCTTGACGTCGTCAGAATACCACTGGGACTGAGAATCCTGGTTGCACCAACCTATGAGGACCCCGACCCCGAGATGCTACAGATGTGGGCTGAGAACAGTGCCAAGTCATCAGAAAACATGCTAAAAATACTCATCAAATTTGAGGCTAGTGATAGAGCTAAAATGATCACACGCATTGAAGAAATATTGAAAGAACTGGACACTAAAGAAAACAAGGAAGAAATCGCGGATAAGATGAAAGAAATAAAAGGAAGACTTGAGGAACACGAAGCTGAAATCAAAGAAAGGAAAGCTATCAAATTCCAGAGAGATCGAAACGATTATCTGAATGGAAGGATATATACATTCGCAAGAAAATTCGATCAAATAAGACGGCAACCTCTAGCTACAACACACAAGGACCAAACCGGTGCAGTTGAACAAAGTGAAAATGAGATCAGCTCAGAGTATGACACTGACAATGCAAGTATTCAGAGAGCGGAATTATTAGGCCCAGCACCAACCCCAGCACAGGAACTGTTTTTTTTACGCCTACAACGCCTTAGAACACTGCGCCCCCGAACCTCGCTGAATCAAGGAGAGGGGTTAGGCAAGAACAAACAAAATCAAAAGCAACAACAAAAAGCAGGAGGAGAAAAAACAGGACGTGGGGGTCAACAGGTGAAAAAACAAGACAAACCGAAATACAGACGAAACAGACGCCGATGATGGGTACAACCAGAGACAACACAATATTCAACCTAACCACTATGGACCTGTCTCAACAGGAATTAGAAATTTTATCTTTGGGCTTAACGTTTTGTAGCAACACTAACTTTGACTACACTCAAACGCGAATTGATTTGTTTTTATATGTTCGAAAACTAAAACTTCAAAAATATTTTGCCAATTCATGCCAAGGTACCGCTGAGATGCCAACAACTAATGATCCTAACCTAATGCTGAATGTAGCACACATGGAAACGCTACAAAATCTAATAGACCTGGAACTGCAAAATGAGAGTGTGAGTGAAGAGATTACACCGAGTGGGGCAGCCCTGAGCTCTGAGATAAACATCTGGCAAACAGTTCAAACAGGGTTCAAACCGAAATCAATATTCATGCCAGCAATGCCGAAGGATGGACTAGACCTTTTCGCTGAATGTGTGACAAAAGACTTGAAAGAACTCTCCGTCCTAAGCACAAAGCAAAGGTATTAAGAGAACCAAGACCACAATAGAAAGTACAATGCACTGATGGAAAAAATCAAATTAAGATCAGATATAGTTGTGAGGTGGTCCGACAAAGGGGGAAATATAGTACTCTGGCCCCTTGAAATGTACAACAAAGAAGCACTCAGCCAACTGCAAGACAGAGAATGTTATACAAGGATCAGTCCCACACACCTGATAGGTATTCAAGAAAAATACCACAATGAATTGTACAAATGGAGAGGAAAAGGTCTACTGAGCAAAAAAGAATTTAATTTCCTAAAAAATGATTATCCTGTCACCGCGCAAATGTACCTTATCCCTAAGATACATAAAAATGACAATGTGCCACCAGGGAGACCGATCATATCGGCAATAGGAAGCCTATTTGAGAACACCAGTGTCTTCATAGACCACTTTCTTCAACCAGAAGTCAGAAAACTCCCAGTGTACATAAAAGATACAGGAGACTTTCTAACAAAAATATACAATGTCGAATGGAAGGAGAACTACCTATTCTTGACATTAGATGTCCAGGCTCTATATACGAGCATCAGGCACAAGGACGGCCTTAATGCCATAAAACACTTCTTGGGGACTATAAACCTATTCGAGCATACAAGGATGCTACTGGAAATGATAGAGTGGTGCCTCACGAACAATACATTTATTTTTGACAGACTATTTTACAAACAAATCCAAGGATCAGCCATGGGTACGTGCTTCTCCCCCAGCTATGCGAATTTGCATATGGGCTGGTGGGAGGAGCAGGTACTAATGGCACTGCATCATGAAATCATGACTCAAAATGTGATTGTTTATAAGAGGTTTATAGATGACATCTTCATTTTGTGGGAGGGCAGTGTGGAGAGTGCAATGGTCTTTGCTGAAAAATTGAATGAGAATGCATTAAACCTCAAATTCACCTGCAACACTAGTAGGGAGAGTATACAGTTTCTTGATGTAGAACTGTTTGTCCAACATGAGAAAATACAAACACGCACGTATCGCAAACCCACCGCCGGTAACGCGATCCTACACGCCCACAGTTTCCACCCTGCACGACTCAAACAATCGATCCCATATGCAGAATGTCTCAGGATGACACGCAACTGTAGTACAAGTGAAGGACTCTCTGATGCCAAACAGAACCTATTCACGAGACTCAAAAAAAGAGGGTATACAGACAGAACATGCAAAAATGCCGAAGTCAAATGTAGCACTAAAAACCGACATGACCTACTGTTCCCAACGGCAAAAGAAGTCGAGAATGTCACGCAAGAAAGACAACCCCCCAGGTTAATCACTGGTTTCAATTGTTACCATGCAAACCTTCGAAAAATCCTCAGAAGGCACTGGCCTTTGATTCACAATGATACAACTATAGGGGGCTTAATGGGCGAAAAACCACTAGTTTCATTTAGGAAAGCCAAATCAATGCGTGCACAATTGGTTTGCAATGCTCCAGTCGTCACGAAACAAAGAAACTGGTTACAGTCCTGTAACGACTGGATTTTCCGCTTAGATGGAATCAGCCCCTAGGGGCCCCTCTAACCCAGCCAGAACGTAATCACCTCCCACCTCAGGACGTATTTACAATGGGTATGGACATATATGTATGTACATCTCGTACCTAAGGATGGGCAAGATAGCAATAAACATGCATAGGTTTTCTACAATATCCTATTTATACCAACTAGTCTCGCGGCCACTCAGGCCCAGACTAATCTACCCTGGGGCAGATCTGAATATATATACCATTACACACTGATTACTATCAGTGCTCACTCGACACACAATCCGGCGTGTCTACACACATGGGTCTGCAGCCCCAGTGCTCTCATTAACACACAGTTCACAATCTGGCGAACCTACGCACCGTATCCCCCCGGTGCTCTCATTTACACACGGTTCACAATCCGGCGAACCTACGCACCATATCCCTCCGGTGCTCTCATTAACGCTGTATACTAACGACGGTCACTTTCCTATGAATACTTAAGAAGGAAATCTCTCACTTGTCTACTCGGGATAAAACTACAATAATAGAAATCAGTACGACTTTCCGAATTGATATATATATGTACCTTCTGCTCTTGGCATCAAATGTACCCTTCTTCCCTCATTGTTCATTCATTCCTTACCTGATCGGGAATCACATCCGTTCATGCAAACAATGCCTGACTAGAAAGTGCGGTTACCCTGATTGAACAAGAATACAAGGCACATGTCGGTTCACTAAGAACTGGGGTATTTATTTGCAATAAACACAAACACAATACTATGCAATATATATATATTCTGCAAAGAAAAGGCAAAAGGTTAGAATGCGCGCTCAATATGGGAAAGGGCGGAGGTCACCTGGTTAATATGAAGTCGGGGCTCGGTAGTCATCTAGGTTCCCTTCTCGTCTCTGTGTCTTGGCTCGTCTCGGGGTCACACCTCAGCCGTCACAAGTACACGTCTGCACCGCTAGGCTCAACCTCCTCTGCTTCCCTCCAAGTCACCGGAACCTTGCTTGCTATTAGCTACCGTCTCTCTCTCTCTCTGGCTCTGTGCGCTCCGCGCTATTTCTCCTTCAGTCTTTCTCAGAGAGTCTCGGTCTTAGAAAATTTCTCGGACTTCAAAATGGCGACTGTCCGCCTCGGAAATAATTAATAGCATAGATGCTAACGGCTAGCTGCCGCCTACGAACTAACTGACTCATCGCCTAACACTTTCGCTAATATCAAAACCTGTCCCTTCATGGAAAGTTACGGCCAGTAACCTGCCGCCCACCAAATTCTTGTACCTCCCCGTACCAAGGACACGTTCCCAGCCGGCCGGCCTGAAGTTGTGTCTTCGGAGTGGAGAAAAATACAGTCTTTCGATAAGGGCCAGCCTGAACCGGTTCTCTCCAAGCGAACAACACCTTGAAACTAAAACATTACACTTGACCTAGAAAGCCTCTCCAGCTACCGGGCAGAAGGCAAGATGGAGTCTGTCCCGTTTAAGGCCTACAAGGCCCAAAATACGCATAACTCTATGGAAGATATACTAACACTCTTGCAAAAGGATGGATCATCACTAGTACTTATATATCTATCCCCTAGCTTAAGTTCATAAGCCCTGATCTAAAGAAAAGGGTACGAAAATGCACTACTGTGCCTCATGGATAGGTCCTACTTATAGTCCTAATCCCTATACTATAAGGGTGATAGACTGGAGTCATTCTCCATCATCCTCTCTCTATAAAAGGGCCAGAAAAAGTCGGTTATTACATTTCACCCTTGACTCCAGTCTATTATCCATACACTACATAGAACTAACATCAGTAGAAGAATAATAAGAAACAAAATTAACTGATCTATGTCTCCCGCTAATTCTACAATATTGGAGCAGAGAAGGAATGCACTGAATAAAGCAGCAAATAGCCACTAGAACACAAACAGAAATTATAATACCCCCTAAAATCTGTCGTAAAGAATGTAAGTCAGGTAACCAATTAAAGAGCCAGTCAAACCAGCCCTAATCAATATGTTGTCTAACCTCTGCAGTCAAATCGTGGAGTTTGTCAATATGGGCTTGGATCGATTTAGAATGGTCAGACAAATTGAAACAGCAAAGGCCTTGAAAATCAGAACAGTCATGTCCATGTTTTAACAAAAGATAATCAATCGCAGCGCGATTCTGCAAAATGGCTCGGCGTTCACCCTGGGCATCTAATAATAGGTCAGATAATACAGTAGACGTTTGATTAATTGATTTAACCATCCAGCAGGCCATCTTGCCAATTGTTTTGGCGTCATAAACAGCTAACGCCGGGACACCAATGATAGAAATAGCTAAACTAAGATATTCCGATTTGGAATAGAGGTGTACGGACGAATCACAATCTTCATGTAACATCATAGAGTCACGTACTACACGGGAATGAGAACCAGGGTGCGATGAAAACATTAATAAGCTTAATCTAGTGATAGCACATGGACCTCCAGAAATATTAGCGGGAATATAGGGCCAGGAGGTATTCCCGCAAGACAACAGCCATCCAGCAGGCAATAACATTGCACGATAATGACTAGGAGCAACTAATAAACGTTTACATGTCATATTGTTCTTGACAGAAATGCATGAACTTGGAAGTCTTTGTAAACACAACAATCGTTGATGAGCTGAAAAAGAAGTGGCAGCCTGCAGTTTTAATTTAAGACATTCTGTGATGGCCTTTGGATCACATGTTAGAATGAAGCATAAATCACCCTGTGAAATATTATACGTTGTGATTTAGGAATGGATTGGGGAAATCGATTCAGACAAGATCGTACACAAAGGACAAAATTCATGAGTCAAAAAATCGCCCAAAATAATATTTGGTCGGGCACTGGAAATATTGAAAATATGTCGGAAAGTCTCAGTAGAAGCAGGGACGGCAACCAAACAGGTCGCCAGAATGTCAGTCACAGACCTCATGGGAGTGAGGCAAAAATGTGGAGAGTTAGTAACTCTTTTCGCAAGAGTATTCCAAAAATTGGACGAGGAGTCCCACGCAGCGAAGGAACGAGGAATTCTGTTTCTCCAATCAACCGAAGTCGGTGGATTCTCTCCTCTCCCGGCGTAGCAGACCAAAAGGAGTCCAACGCCGGCACATCCCGCAGCAGCAGTCCAGAGAATGATCTGAAAGAATACAAACACAGGCCTTAATCATTCTCGTAAGTAACATTTGTCAGCTGGGACAGCTTCCCAGCTATCTTTCCCTGGCTTTATCACCAAAATGGTGTTGTCATGACCGGTCGCAATAACTTCAGCCTGTTCAGGGGGATGTTTAGGCGATTGCACCCATATCTTAGCTCCAGGGTTATCGGAGGAGCCGAAGCCCTTTTGGCCACGTGTCGTTAGCAAAGTCGGGGCAGTGCCTTTCTTAATCTCACCACTGAAGACAGGCATAATCAACAATTGAGCAACGCGGTCAGACTTTTTGAATGATAAATCAGCCTCACTACTATTAAAGCAGGAGGACCTTAATCTCTCCCTGATAATCGCTGTCAATCACTCCTCCAAGAACTTGAATACCTTTTAAGGCAAGGCCCGATCTAGGGGCAATCAGTCCAAAGCTACCAATGCCAGTTTCAACAATGATTCGGTCTCTACCTTTTAGGACAATGTCATCCATAGCATGCAGGTCCAAGCCTGCAGAACCTGGGGTTGCTCTGCATGGAGCCAAAGCTCCGGGGGTAATTTCCCAATACATAACAGTATTAACAAGGGTGTTCGGTTTTGCATCAACAGTTGGAGGAAACAAACGCATTAAAGGAGATTCAGCATGCAACAAGGGACGATTGTTCAAAATCAATAATGCCTGAATTAGAAAGTCCCTCCAGTGTTTGTAATGTTCATCCGTTAACTTTCGTAATTGTTCCTTTAGCAAACCATTCATTCTCTCAATCAATCCCGAAGCCTGTGGGTAATATGGAATGTGAAACACCCATTCAATGTTATTTTCCACACAGAATTCCTGCACCAATCTTCCACGGAAGTGGGATGCGTTATCAGATTGAATTTGAAATGGAACACCATAATATAAAATGAGTAGTTCCAATGTTTTAATGGTATTGATTTGGGTAGCATTTTTACAAGGGAAAGCGACCAAAAGGCCACTATAGGTATCAACAGCGGTACAAATATACTGACAATTTCTGCTCATAGGGAGCGGGCCGATATAATCAATTTGCCAAATTTGATCGGGCAACTTTCCTCGATGTAAATGGCCTTGAACAATGTGAGGCACTTCTCTCTTTCTAGAATGCTGGCAAATGGGACAATGCAGAATGACATCTTTAATCAAATTTAAAGGAATATGAATCCCTCGGTCAGTAGCCCACCTGCTAGTGGCTCTCTCTCCAAAATGTCCCGCTTTCTGGTGGGCCCATTTCGCCAATCTTGCCAAATCAGAATCTTGCATGTCCACCACTGCCTCAGAAATTTTAGACTTTTCATCTGCAATATTATGAAAGAATTTGTCAAGGGAATCTATCGGGGTGTGAGCATCTACGTGAAAGATTGTCAC
This sequence comes from Lissotriton vulgaris, assembly GCF_964263255.1. NCBI lineage: Eukaryota > Metazoa > Chordata > Amphibia > Caudata > Salamandridae > Lissotriton > Lissotriton vulgaris. Next base: position 42,545 of record NW_028253350.1, read on the forward strand.
AGTACTCTGTGGGAGCAATTCCCAAATTTCTTGCCATAGTTCTTTTCCCCACAGTTCTTTTGAATGCAATTCCCAATTATGAGAATGCCATGTTGGTAACCATACCGCCAGTCCATTAGCAGTGGACCAGGAATCAGTGAAAATATGACATGTGCCAGGTAGTTCCTGCTTCAAAACTTGGTAAACCGCATACAATTCAGCATATTGACTACTTTTTCCATCACCAGTTGTACTCAATAATTTCTGCGTAATCGGATTATAGGACACTGCTTTCCAATGTCGTTTCTCACCAATGAACCTCGCTGAACCATCCGTAAACCACACATGTTTTCTATCCTCCGCGGACAGATCATCAAATGATTTACCCCACTTGACAGGAGATTCCTGTACTACAGGTACAGAACAATCACTTCCAGTTTCATTCGATGGCGCCTGCGCCACTCGCTCATGCAACACTGCCACACCTTTCGGACCCATACGTGCCCTGTCCTGAATGTACCATTTCCATTTAATCACACTCGCCTCTTGAGCATGTCCAATCCGATGGGATTTTGGCGAACTCAAAACCCACTGCATGATAGGAATTTCAGGTCTCAAAATCACAGCATGACCTAAAGTCAATTGCTCGGTATCCACCAGAGCCCAGTAACATGCAAGCAACTGTTTTTCAAAAGGTGTATAACGCTCACCAGCTTCAGGTAACTTTTTAGTCCAAAAACCTAATGGCACTTTTTGTCTGCCCTGCTTTTGCCATAGACTCCAATTGGCATACGGACCTTCCACAGACACATTCAGATCCACATCACCCTCGCCCACAGGCCACAAATCCAAGGCGTACTGAATGGCTTCTTTCGCCAAATTAAATGCATTCTGTTGTAGTTCACCCCATTCAAACACATTCTTTTTACGAGTGACTCGATATAAGGGAGCCAAAATCTGACTCAAATGGGGAATATGCTGACGCCAAAAACCAAACAAACCAATGAAACTCTGAGCCTCTTTTCTATTCCTTGGAACCGCAAAATCTAAAATTTTCCGCTTCACCTGTGGGATCACTTCTCTGTGACCTTCATGCCAATTAATGCCTAAAAATTTAACATTTTGGGATGGACCTTGTAATTTATCAAGATTGATTTCCCAACCTTTTGCACGTAAACAGTCAAGAATCTGATCTAAATGGGATTGGACCTGATCTTGCGTCTCACCTTGGATCAAAATGTCATCAATATAATGACAAACTTGTATTTGTGGATGTACGGGCACCTCGGACAAGTGTTACGCCACCAGCCGGTGACAGATCGTAGGACTATGCACATAGCCTTGAGGAAGACTCCTAAACGTCATTTGACGTCCATTCCAGGTAAAACTGAATTGTTCCTGACACTCGGGGGCAATTGGAATCAAAAAGAAAGCATTAGCAATATCAATGGACGCATACCATGTACCTGGATGCTTCTGAATTCTCTGAATCAAAGTAACAATGTCTGGTACAGCAACAGTCAAACGAGGTGTATGTTTGTTCAATTCTCGATAATCAACAGTCATGCGCCAAGAATTATCACTCTTGCGCACGGGCCAAACGGGATTATTCCAAGCAGAAGTGACCGGAGTTATAACTCCTGCATCAACCAAATCCTGAATTGTGGCACTGATCTCTTCGTGACCACCTGGGATACAATATTGTTTTTGAGAAACTACTTTCGTGGCTTGAGGAATTTTAATGGGGGGCATTCGTAAACGGCCAACCCGTACGGGTCTGGACGAAATGTAATGCCTGGTTCCAAATTGATAACAACCATCATCCAAATGCAAAGTCATTCCTTTCAAAATATCAATTCCAATTATATACTCCAAAAGTGGTACGACTAACACAGAATATTCTTTACGGGGAATCCTACCAATTTTCATCTCAAGTGTAGTTTGCACTGCGGGGGTCTCTTTTCCACCTAAACCAGTAATTGTGAAGAATTGTCCTTTAAATTTCTTTGCTCTACCATGAATTAAAGTGGCCTCCGCTCCTGTATCCACTAATGCTCGGGCCCTTTGGATATTACGATGTTTCCAAAAAATCTCAATATCTACATAGGATCTGTTATCTCTGTGAGCCCACCTTCGTACTGGAGCTTGACCTATTTCCTAGTCATTTTTGATGCGTTCCGCTAGCCAGGACAAATAAGGATAAATACTCTCATGTTTCTTGGGTATCAAAATTTCCTGTTCATATCCATCCCCATTACGAAATGGATTTTTGTCATTTACATCGTACTGTGAATTACGATCAGCAAGCCTGTGACGATCCTCCCTTCTCCTCAGCTCAGGGGAATAATCTCTCTCCTCTCTATATCGGTTGGAAACCCGATCATCTCTCCCCCTTTCTTTTTCCCCCTCTCTCTCCCTCTCTCTGTCACGACGAGGGGACACATCACGATCAAAACGCCGGTCACCACGGCGATCAGAATCCACACGGCGCCTCTCATCACCACTGTCATGAGAACCACGGCCACAATCATTCTTTCGCACACGACGGGCACCCTCCTTCCGATCCAAACCACGCTTACGGAATATGTCCCACAAGCGATTATTAGGCTCGCCGTCAATGTCCTCCCTCTTCACACCATCAGCCAAAAGTGCAAGAAACATATCACGTCTAGAGAACTTATAATCCCCAGCAGTACGACCCTCAGGTCGAGATCGTCTCTCAGGTTTAAACCATTCACCCAACTCACCAAGCTGACGAACAGATTCAAGCACCGCAGACAAAGGATTGCCAGTCTGATTAATCAATAAAGTCATCATAACCTGCTTGTAAGCAACAGGGGAAGAACAGATAATGCGATTGCGTACAGAAGATGTTAAAAGACCGTCCAACAACCTGTCAGAAGTACTAAGAAAAATCGCGGTCTTCATCACTTCCTCCTTCAGACGTTGCGACGCATCACGCAAAGTATACCACGGCTTGTCATTGACAGGCCAATCAGATTCAGTAGGATATTTATGGTTACAGCCATCAGACGCAAGCTGGAGCAAAGTAATCTGACCAGCACCATTATAGTTTCGAAAATGATCTTGAATGGTAGAGTCGGAACTCAAAGAGCAAAACCGCAAACAATCAACAGCATCGAGCATGATACCGGCAGCGCCCAGTTCATAAAGGCGCACCATCCACGTAAGCAAAGCCTCACCGGGCCGTTGACGAAATCGTTGTAAAATATCACTAACCTCCTGTTGAGTAAAATCTTCAATACTATCCAGGGCAACACCACCCGGATGACCAGGAGCTTGTTGTAACTTGCGACGAAACACAGGATGAGCAGAAACCTCCGGCAGAGCTCCCGAAGAAGCCCCGTCCTTAGACTTAGAAGAACAGTCAGGAGAAGACACGTCATCGGAACGGGAAGAACGACCACGGTCTCTAGACATGACATCCTTGTCACAAGAAGCATATTTACAGTCACGTCCGGAGCGAGAAGACTCGCGCTTGTCACCCTCCTCAGCCGAGGAGTCAGAAGCATTAGAATCCCAGATATTACCATCCCACTTGTCAGGGTTCCAATCCAGTCCGGCTTTCGCAACGACCAGATGCACTTTCCGTGTAGACACACGACCACGACGGTGTTTGTATTTATACCTCGCAATGCGAACTGCAGCCCTTTCGGCTATAGTTTGATAAGTCTCAAGTTTGTCGGCAAGCAATTTATTTTGACACCACAACAAAGTATGCGCATTCTGCAATTCAACAACCTGTCCTTCCATATCCTTGCATTGCTTTCGCAACTGAACAAACCTCTCATGAAGAATCCGGTATGCATGTAGCACAATCCAACCTCTGCGTCCCAAAATAGGAAGCTCATCACCCTTCACTACCGGAGCTTTTTGCAAGCAAGAAACCACATCAGCAGGCTCCGCCTGCTCCAAACAAGAAGTCCAATTCTCGCTCAAACCAGTAGAATCGGCCCACTCACGGGCCAAAGCCTCGTAAGGCGTAGACTCCCAGCCGGGAATCTGAATAGGCAATTTGAAAACAGAGCCAGATTTTTTCGAAAACATTTTGACGCACAAAAATTATATACACAATTATCAACAAAGAAAAACACGTACGAGCCAAGCGCAAACCAACAAGATGAAAACAATACAGCGCACACAGGCTTCGTAAACAGTTCGTGATGCCAGATGTAACGACCGGATTTTCTGCTTAGATGGAATCAGCCCCTAGGGGCCCCTCTAACCCAGCCGGAACGTAATCACCTCCCACCTCAGGACGTATTTACAATGGGTTTGGACATATATGTATGTACATCTCGTACCTAAGGATGGGGAAGATAGCAATAAACATGCATAGGTTTTCTACAATATCCTATTTATACCAACTAGTCTCGCGGCCACTTAGGCCCAGACTAATCTACCCTGGGGCAGATCTGAATATATATACCCTTACACACTGATTACTATCAGTGCTCACTCGACACACAATCCGGCGTGTCTACACACATGGGTCTGCAGCCCCAGTGCTCTCATTAACACACGGTTCACAATCCGGCGAACCTACGCACCGTATCCCTCCGGTGCTCTCATTAACGCCGTATACTAATGACGATCACTTCCCTATGAATACTTAAGAAGGAAATCTCTCACTTGTCTACTCGGGATAAAACTACAATAATAGAAATCAGTACGACTTTCCGAATTGATATATATATGTACCTTCTGCTCTTGGCATCAAATGTACCCTTCTTCCCTCATTGTTCATTCATTCCTTACCTGATCAGGAATCACATCCGTTCATGCAAACAATGCCTGACTAGAAAGTGCAGTTACCCTGATTGAACAAGAATACAAGGCACATGTCGGTTCACTAAGAACTGGGGTATTTATTTGCAATAAACACAAACACAATACTATGCAATATATATATATTCTGCAAAGAAAAGGCAAAAGGTTAGAATGCGCGCTCAATATGGGAAAGGGCGGAGGTCACCTGGTTAATATGAAGTCGGGGCTCTGTAGTCATCTAGGTTCCCTTCTCGTCTCTGTGTCTTGGCTCGTCTCGGGGTCACACCTCAGCCGTCACAAGTACACGTCTGCACCGCTAGGCTCAACCTCCTCTGCTTCCCTCCAAGTCACCGGAACCTTGCTTGCTATTAGCCACCGTCTCTCTCTCTCTGGCTCTGTGCGCTCCGCGCTATTTCTCCTTCAGTCTTTCTCAGAGAATCTCGGTCTTAGAAAATTTCTCGGACTTCAAAATGGCGACTGTCCGCCTCGGAAATAATTAATAGCATAGATGCTAACGGCTAGCTGCCGCCTACGAACTAACTGACTCATCGCCTAACACTTTCGCTAATATCAAAACTTGTCCCTTCATGGAAAGTTACGGCCAGTAACCTGCCGCCCACCAAATTCTTGTACCTCCCCGTACCAAGGACACGTTCCCAGCCAGCCGGCCTGAAGTTGTGTCTTCGGAGTGGAGAAAAATACAGTCTTTCGATAAGGGCCAGCCTGAACCGGTTCTCTCCAAGCGAACAACACCTTGAAACTAAAACATTACACTTGACCTAGAAAGCCTCTCCAGCTACCGGGCAGAAGGCAAGATGGAGTCTTTCCCGTTTAAGGCCTACAAGGCCCAAAATACGCATAACTCCATGGAAGATATACTAACACTCTTGCAAAAGGATGGATCATCACTAGTACTTATATATCTATCCCCTAGCTTAAGTTCATAACCCCTGATCTAAAGAAAAGGGTACGAAAATGCACTACTGTGCCTCATGGATAGGTCCTACTTATAGTCCTAATCCCTATACTATAAGGGTGATAGACTGGAGTCATTCTCCATCATCCTCCCTCTAAAAAGGGCCAGAAAAAGTTGGTTATTACAAGTCCCAAAAAGGCTTCAAAAAGTGCACTAAATGCAAGGCATGCAGTCATGGCAGTAACACTACCAGTGTGGTGGTACCATTCAGAAGACTACCCTATACCATCAGAGATCACTTCACATGCAAGACAGAGTTTGCCGTATACGTACTCACATGTGAGGGCGGCAAACAATACGTGGGATCCACTATCCACCCAGTACATGTGAGAATCCTGCAGCACCTGCGAGCCATTGCTAACAGGGATCAAACCTACCCAGTAGCACGACACATCCATGAGGCTCATGGTGGTGATTCTAATGGTCTGATGTACTTCGTCATAGACAGTATCCCCAAGAATGTTAGGGGCGGAAATCGCAAACTTGCATTACGCCGCCTGGAATCGAGATACATTATCCTCTTAAATTCCAAGATTCTTTCAGGGTTAAATGCAGATGAAGCCCTTAGTGTCCACATATAAATCAGCCAGCCCGTTGACAGCCTCTCTATCCCGAGTACCCCCTATTAAAACATCCACCATTCACGCACCTTCACTGTAAATATGTAACATTGTGTCACTTTGGGTCTATGCACGCAGAAGGGTCACACAGACAATTTCACCTTGACACACCCCCTCACCCCCCCTTTTTGCTAAGCATCGACATCAGAAATACCACGTTCCCTAAGGATGTTTAACCTCGATCACCGCCCTTACAGGAGTATACTGTGAATTACCTTAAATCACCCAAGTACACTCCGGCATTGGCCAGCGCTTGCGAACCAGAGCGCTTGTATTACCCAAATGGGGAGATCACAGATAAGGATCTAACTTACCAGCAATATGCCTTCAACGAGAACAAGAGATCCTGCTCACCTACCGAGTCATGTCCTGGCTCTACAAACAGGCAGGCAGACCGATTACCGGCAGGTTCGAGTCATGGATATTATCCTGTCTCAGGGAACGCCCAATCACATACGTGGTATCTCCTCTCCCACAGACACGCAGCGAATCACAGCTAATGTGAGACCACACATGAGGAATGTAACACAGGCAGAACGGGGATATGTAAACAGATAACACAATGTATGTATCGTAATAAACGATTGACTGATGTGAAATGTTTTGTGGCCAATAGTGCAGATATAAAGAAGTTAACGCCCCGGTTAAACGTTATTTCAGACATGAAGTTAATGTTAGAAATAATGTGGGATATGACGTGAAAGCAAGTGAAAAAAGACTGCCATGAATTTAATGCGCTGCATCATGTAACTGTTCACGTCACCACAAGGGTGTAACTGCGTTACCTTAACAACAAGCAATGCCAATTAGTTATGTTAATTGAAACCCATTACATGATGTACTTGTATATATAGCACACAGTAAAATGGACAGATGTTAGTGAGCAAGGCGGGAGCAAGCCGCCGAAACGCGTCTGAGCAGAAACTGATTGAGAAATAAAGCGTTTGAATTGAGATACACAGAGTCAGCGCCTTCTTTGATGGCAAGTTTGGTATGGTGAAAATATATATATATATATATATATATATATATATATATATATATATATATATATATATATATATATATATATATATATATATATATATATATATATATATATATATATATATGTGTGACCAAGACCTCGCTAGAGGCCGAAACGCGTCTTGTTTGGTAAATGAATGAACACGTAATATTATCACCTCACACCGGAGTTACTCCCTTTTTCCTGGCAGGAAGGCAGGGATTTTTGTATATATATATAAAGCGCTCAAAACCTCGAACTAATTTTCGAAGGAGACGTCACACGTAGTAGAAGAACTTTCTCTTTGTTCCATCAGTCGCTTACGACGCGTTTCGCCTGACCCAGCAGGCTTGGTCACGATAAAGTTTCATTTCAAAACATACAAACATTTAAAGTGCTCAGTACTCATGTGATGCATCACGTGATTAATAAAATCATAGAGCTAAAAGAGTTATTTACATGGATTCTCTTCGTGCACAACATTGAAAGAATAGCGTAATACTCTGTGTCATTTGGATAAGTGTATCAAAGTGCAAATTACATAAATAAAGCCTATATTTAAAGTGGTAAATAACAGTGAAAGAATGGATAAGAAACAATAAATGAATCCTTTTTGTATATCCAATCCTCTATCCCATTTAGGGACATTAACACAGTTTCATGGAAACCTAATTCAGCCCAAGTGGGCTTTTTTGATTTACCCGTACCACTCCTATTGGCAATTCATGGTCAATAATCAATATCCAAAATCAATATAATCTAATTGATATTCCCTTGTGCTAAAAGAATCACTAGATGTTTTTCAAGAAATAAAGCCCAAGTGGGCAAACCCAATTAGTTCTATGCAATTACTGTACGAACACATCTAAAAAGACAATCCTGTGTATTACTACAACTTTACTCCTGGAGAAAATGAACTTTGTTAAGCAGGAAGTCAGGTAAACCACAAAAAATGATTTTAAAGTTATAAAAACAATTCATAGGTGAGTGTATAGATCTTCTTCAGTGTTCAATCCATACGGGCTTTTAGTGTTTAGTTCAACTATGTACCATGACTCCAGTTTGCGTAGTTTTTTCACCCTATCCCCCCCTCTCTCATTCAAGGGCACAGAATCAATTACAAAGTAAGATAGACTGCTCACATTTTTCTCATGGAATTTTTCGAAGTGTCGGGCGACTGGGTATGACCTGTCAGCATTTTTTATCGCCCTCAAATGCTGTAGTATCCGTTGGTGAACGGGTTTAATTGTACTACCAACATACTGTAGATTACATCCACAGCATAAAACATATATCGAAAACTCCGTTTTGCAGTCAAATTGACCTTTAATTCTTTTCATTCTATTTGAGAGGCCTGGTTTGTATGTACTGGTATTTTTCCCATGCTCACAAGCCTTGCATTTTCTGCACTTAAGGAACCCATCCTTTCTGGCCAACCAATCACTCATCTTACTTTTAGTTTTCTTCTTTTTTATCTTAGTCAGTGTAGTTTTGACTAACATTTGTTTGAAAGATCTTGCCTTTCGAAAGGTAATCAGAGGTCTGGTGGTTAAAGCAGGACCAATAATTGGATCATTTTTAATGACATGCCAATGCCTGCTTAAGATCTTCCTTACAGAGCCATGCAACTTGTTGTAATTCGTGATTACCCTGCACTCATTCATTTCCTGTTTCTTCATCTTTTTGTCTTTGAAAAGAACCTCCTCCCTGGTCTTCTGTCTGACTTTATTAAAAGATGTCTTCAGACAGTTATCACTGTACCCTCTCTGCTTGAAGCGCTGCTGTAAATCACTTAAAGCATTTTCTCTGTCCTGTGAGTCACTACAATTTCTCAAGACTCTAAGACCCTCCCCATAGGGGATACTTTTAACCAAGCATGCCGGATGGAAGCTACTGGCATGTAGCACAGTGTTTCCAGAGGTCTCTTTCCTATATATCTTGGTTTGTATTTTACTATCTTTTACATAAACAGTAAGGTCTAAAAAATTGACAGACTCAGTGCTAGTGGAACTGGTGAACTTAAGGTTCAAGCTGTTCTGCTGTATTCTAGCCAGAAAGAGGTTAAGATCTAACATGGAGCCTTTCCAGACAACAAATAAGTCATCAATAAAACGACTCCAATGGAGGATGTTATTCTCCCATTCTGTTTGGTACTGCTTCCGGATCACCTGCTCCTCCCACCAGCCCGTATGCAAATTCGCATAGCTGGGGGCGAAGCAGGTGCCCATCGCAGTACCACAGGTTTGATGAAACAGTTCATTATTGAAAATGAAGAAATTATTCTTCAAACAGGTTGCAACCATTGACAACAACATCTGCGTATGGGCCCACAATTTGATTGGTCTTGTTCCTAAAAAGTGTCTGATGGCGTTCAACCCATTGCTGTGCTTAATGCTTGTGTACAATGTGGTAACATCGATGGTTACCAGAATCAGATCATCCTCCCAGGGTATGTCGTAGATGGATTTAAAAAAATCCCCTGTGTCCAAAATATATGAGGGTAATTGTGATGCTAGGGGATTAAGAAATGAATCAATGAATTTGGATGTGTTCTCCAACCCGCTACCCATGGCAGAAATAATCGGCCTACCCGGGGGGTTGTGTACATCCTTATGCACCTTCGGGAGCAAATAAAACACTGGAGTGACTGGGTTAAATATCTTCAAAAATTTCAACTCGTCATGGGTGATCAAAGATTGACTGTACCAATTTTCTAGATCTGAATTATAAAGTGCATAACTGTTAAACATGATTTCTTGTTTAATCCTCACATAGCAAGTTCTGTTATTCAGTTGTTTATAGGCTTCAGATATATATTTCTGCCTATCCCAGAGAACTACGTTCCCACCCTTATCAGCATTTCGAACAATACAATTCTCAGTCTGCTTGATTTTTTCAATAAGGGTTGCCTGGGCTTTCTCTTGCTTGCTGAATTTTTTATTGCACACACTGGTACATTTTTCCAGGTTTTTTAAATCATTTACTACCAGTTCATTGAAAATATCAATGTTATCACGTGCAGTATAAGGGATGTAGCGAGATCTAGGACGAAAACCAGTCGGGTCGCTGGCATTAATGGTCAGTCCTTCGGTTCTTGCCACTTCATCTGCGTGGCTCAAAAGTTCCAAAGGTTCAGATGGTTCCTGCTCCTCAAGATTCACATCCACATCATTTCCATCTGTTCCAATAGAAGGATAAAAGTCTAACATGAGGTCCATATCCTGTACATTCAATTCTCCAAATGTACTCTCATTGTTCCTAGGGTTCAAGACTCCACTCCTCGAGCTCGGGTTCATAGTAAAATGTTTCTTTAGTTTCAAAAGCCTAGCAAACTTAAAGATGTTGATGCGAGTTTGAACATAATTAAACTCAGCTTCTGGGCAAAATGACAGGCCCAAGTTGAGTATCTGCTCTTCTTCAGTGGAGAGTTGTAGGTCTGTCAAATTAATTATTGATGGTGGTTGTTGGCTTGTCGTTGGGACAGTGGTCGGTGACAGCTGTGCATTGGCTGTTATTCTTTGTTTTGCACTTTGGCGCCTTTTGCGCCTTTGCCTTTGCCTTTTGCCCTTGGAGGTTTGGCGTAGTTTACCTTGGTTCTTGGGCGGAGATTGAAGCGCCGGTCCTCCTGAAAAAAACCGAATTCGTCAATCACAGTGGGGATTCTTTCTTCCATTTCGCCACTAGGACCTTCCTCCGCTGAGGTAACTACATCCGAGCTAGGTACACTGCTCACCCCAGATTGAGGTATCTGTTGTTTCTGGGTAGCACCGCTCATTTTTAATCTCCTCACATTCTCAAACTTCTTGGCAAACGTGTAAATCTGACCACGGTCATAGTCCTTTTTGTCCCTTATAAATTTTTGTGCCTTCCGTTCTTTGATGGAAGTAGCCAATTTCTTTATGCGTTCCCCCATCTCCTTTTTATAAAGGGTTATTGGCTCTTGGTTTTCTTCTTTTGCCAACATATCGTTAATTTGGCCTATTTCCTCTAGCATCTTTGTACGGTCTTTCTCCGCATATTTAATAAGAATTCTAAGCATGCGGAATGAAGACTCTTGATTATTGTCCGCCCACTCCTGCAACATCAGCGGGTCTGGGTCTTCGTAGGTTGGGGCTACCAGTATTCTTAACCCCCTGGGGATCCGCCCTACTTCTAGATAACGTTGTAGGGATCTTGACTCCCACCATTTAGAGAGCTCCCCTCTGGACAATTTTTCAAGACGCTTTAATCGAATCACGACATCAGGCATCTTCTCGTTGCGGGCCTTAGATGTCTGTTATTTGGCCGCTGCACCAGTGGTTACTTCATCAAATATTAGTAGCGCTTCCCGCTTGCGCTCGTTCATTTCCTACTCTAGCGACATTTTCAGTACTTTCTCGTCTATGCGTTCTTCCACCAACCGCTAGCGTGGACTTGATTAAATCTCAACCTCCAGCGTAGCTTTCCCTCTTCCTCAATACCGCAGAAGCTCTATGCCACAAATATCACACAACGCCTTTACCGCCGTCAGACAAATATCAGGTGTCTGCTCTCTGCACACTCACCCTTCAAGGTCCGAAACAGCGTTTTTCTGGCGTGCGGTTTCAGGGCAAAGCGAAGAGTTCCCTTTAGCCTCTCTTCTTGTTCTGCGGGAGGGGGACGGCAGCAAGCAAAACTCCTCCAGGTGCTCACGAACGGCTGCTGTCTCCAGATCAGAGGGCGTGTCGTCTTTCCGGCCTCATGAGCAAGGCAGGAACCACATAAAGCGCTCAAAACCTCGAACTAATTTTCGAAGGAGACGACACACATAGTAGAAGAACTTTTTCTTTATTCCATCAGTCGCTTACGACGCGTTTCGCCTGACCCAGCAGGCTTGGTCACGATAAAGTTTCATTTCAAAACATACAAACATTTAAAGTGCTCAGTACTCACGTGATGCATCACGTGATTAACAAAATCATAGAGCTAAAAGAGTTATTTACATGGATTCTCTTCGTGCACAACATTGAAAGAATAGCGTAATACCTTGTGTCATTTGGATAAGTGTATCAAAGTGCAAATTACATAAATAAAGCCTATATTTAAAGTGGTAAATAACAGTGAAAGAATGGATAAGAAACAATAAATGAATCCTTTTTGTATATCCAATCCTCTATCCCATTTAGGGACATTAACACAGTTTCATGGAAACCTAATTCAGCCCAAGTGGGCTTTTTTGATTTACCAGTACCACTCCTATTGGCAATTCATGGTCAATAATCAATATCCAAAATCAATATAATCTAATTGATATTCCCTTGTGCTAAAAGAATCACTAGATGTTTTTCAAGAAATAAAGCCCAAGTGGGCAAACCCAATTAGTTCTATGCAATTACTGTACGAACACATCTAAAAAGACAATCCTGTGTATTACTACAACTTTACTCCTGGAGAAAATGAACTTTGTTAAGCAGGAAGTCAGGTAAACCACAAAAAATGATTTTAAAGTTATAAAAACAATTCATAGGTGAGTGTATAGATCTTCTTCAGTGTTCAATCCATACGGGCTTTTAGTGTTTAGTTCAACTATGTACCATGACTCCAGTTTGCGTAGTTTTTTCACCCTATCCCCCCCTCTCTCATTCAAGGGCACGGAATCAATTACAAAGTAAGATAGACTGCTCACATTTTTCCCATGGAATTTTTCGAAGTGTCGGGCGACTGGGTATGACCTGTCAGCATTTTTTATCGCCCTCAAATGCTGTAGTATCCGTTGGTGAACGGGTCTAATTGTACTACCAACATACTGTAGATTACATCCACAGCATAAAACATATATCGAAAACTCCGTTTTGCAGTCAAATTGACCTTTAATTCTTTTCATTCTATTTGAGAGGCCTGGTTTGTATGTACTGGTATTTTTCCCATGCTCACAAGCCTTGCATTTTCTGCACTTAAGGAACCCATCCTTATATATATATATATATATATTAAACAACAGCAATTTTTCATCACAAACCACCGGCAAGGCAGCTGAACAGAAAAACCACGCAAGTCCCAATCTTCATTTGGCAATATTTAATGGAGAGGCAAGTTCATCAAATCTGACGTGTTTCGGGCGTCCGCCCTTGGTTACAGATCATCAGGCAAGTAAAGGAACATCCCTTTTAGAGGGTCCATTGCACAAATTCAAATTACCGTTTTTTTTCTTTTTTGCAACACCATGTGATTAGAAGTGTTAAAACTAAGAACATACTACATGTATTCGACATAGCTAGTCTGTTTTCCAAACCATCATTTGATATATATATATATATATACAGTTGAATAAAAAGGAGGTATTAATGCATTATTCACATTTTGTTGCCAAAGTTTACACTGACATTTACATTTTTATAAAATTGTAAATTTTGTCATTATTTTAGAATTCAATATCAAACAAATGTTGATAACGCCCATTTGTGGTGGCACATGATACCCGCATAAATGCGCTTGTATATTTAATTACAAAAAGACAACATGGTGTAACCACTGATCATATGTCACTGAAAAGTGCAATGCGCGTAGAAAAAGTGCAAATGCAAATATATATATATCATGCTCCGAATTCTTCCCCACTCGCAAAAGAATTCTCCACACTCACTGGGCTGATTTTCCAAGGTTGTTTTATTTTACAACAGACAAGACAGACGCGTTCGCGTTTCGGCACACAGCCTTTCTAGATGTCAGTAGCCACTGGATATCGGCATGTTTATAAAACATTATCCCCGCAATAAAGGAAGGACTTATGGCTTACTGACATTCACCAGCGCCATTTTGGAGTGGTGTATATTATCATAGATATGATTGATCCTATGTATGTTATAAGTTTCCACATACATTTTATCCACTCATTTTACCAAGTAAAATCATAAATGTGAGATGTAATAGATTTACCATCATTCCACACATACAATTCTCAGTATTTAAATCAAATTGAATTACTTGGTTTCCAAACAAAATTGAGCCGTGTATCGACTATTATCCTCCCTTTGATGTTATTCAGGTCTGTATTCAAACAAATCAACCATTAACATACCATTTTATCTGTATTTACATTTCTATATTTTTCTCATATTTCATTTTTTAATTCCTCTTATCAAATTCATATTTGCAATCTTGGAGCCCACCAAGGCACATCTCTTAACTTTAAATAGAATTTCAAAGTCACAAATTAATCTTAAATCCAAAATGAAAACGTTATTTCATCCAAAGTAGCCTCAAAACACCGTTCCTTATATACATATATACAAATATATATATATACAAGTAAAGATATCACAGTCACATCCTTTGCAGTTTCATCATTATGTTGTTATTCATTTCTTATATACCAGTGTGCACCATCAGGTCTTCACCACTATTCATACCCCAAGGGGTTTTGGTATGGAGGTCAATAATGTACCTCAATTCTAATCTCCGAAGTTTCTTTAATCTGTCCCCTCCTCTGATATTGTCAGGGACTAAATCAAGTCCAAAACAGAGTAACTGGTTCCGATCACTTTTATGTTTTTCCGCAAAGTGTCTTGCGACCAGATATGCTTGGTCCACCTTGCCTATTGCCCTCATGTGCTCTAATATCCGCATTTTGAATGGATGCACAGTGCTGCCTATGTAACGCAACCCGCAAGGGCAAACAAGACAATACACCACATACGGTGTGCTGCAAGTAATAAACTTGCTGATTTTTTTTACCATACCAGTGTCTTGGATAGTATATGTAAGCGCTCTTTTGCTGTTACAACACGCTTTACATTTATGACGGGAAGAAACCTTTCATGTCCTTCAGGGTGTTAGTTTTGGATGGTGTCTTTTCCAGATGGCTTCGTACCAATTGATCTCGGATGGACCTAGCCTTTTTAAATGTGATCAAAGGAAAATTAGGCACATCCTCATCTATAACATTATCCGTTTTAAGGATATGCCAGTTTTTTTTCAGCATTTATTTTAAATAATTAGCCTCTGCTGAGTATGGGGTGATCAGTCGGAATTTACCTCCTTCTGTTTTCTTGTCCCTACTCTGTTTCAGTAAATTATCTCTGGTCATTGTTCTTACTTTGCAAAGTGTTTTGTTCAGGGTAACAGGATTGTAACCCCTTACAATGAATCTGGCTACACTCTCGGATGCTGCTGTTTCAAAGTCACAATCACGTGTGCAATTTCTCCTGAGTCTAAGTAACTCCTCATAGGGGATACTGTGCACTAGTTTGGGGGGGTGGCTGCTTGTTGCATATAATATAGAATTGCCAGCCGTGGCTTTACGATATAAGGAAGTCTCGATCTTGCCCCCAACAACTTGCACTCTCCGGTCCAAGTAGTCCAATGCCACTGGACTAATTGTCCCTGAGAAGTGCAAGTTGTGATTGTTTTCATTCAGGTTGGCGACATAGTGGCGTGCTGTCTCCTCTGTCCCTTGCCAGATGATAAATAAATCATCGATGTATCGATGCCACTTTATCACCGTGCCACTTGATATGTCGTCCCTGTAGGCTCTGGGCACCCGCTCCTCCCACCAGCCAACGAACAAGTTCACGTAGCTGGGAGCGAAGCAGGTGCCCATCGCCATACCAGACACCTGTTTGTAATATTCTTCTTCAAAAAGGAAAATGTTGATAGTTAAGCAAAAATGCAAAAACTCAATCAACATGCAGTTGTGTTGCGCATATCTTAGATGTCTTTTCTTTAGGTAGACAGTGACCGCCTCTATTCCTTTTGAGTGTTCAATACAGGTGTAAAAGCTCGTTATATCAAGTACAACAAGTAGGTAGTCAGATTGCCATTGTACATCTTGGATTTTAGTCAAAAAGTCCTTGGTGTCTTTCACATAGGAAGATAACTTAGTCACCAAGTTTGCCAGAAAAAAGTCAAGAAACTGGTCTCCCAGGGGGGTGCAAATTGTCTTTATGTATCTTGGGAATGTGGTAAAATGTGGGGCAGGTAGGATTAGAGTTGCGTAGGTATAAATGTTCTTCATTCCCAAGCATTCCTTTACTATACCACTTATTTATGAGTTCATCATATGCCTGGATACTTTGTTGGTATACTTTAGAAGTGGTTTTCTGATAGCATCTCCCATCAGATAGTTGTCTCATTGCCTCAAGGTGGTATTGTTCCCTTGTTTGCACCACCACATTCCCCCCTTTGTCCGAGGGTTTTATAATGATGGACTTTGAAGGACTGGGCTATTCTAAGGCCCAGCGGTGCCAGGGGACAACACCTGAAACCTTCGTGGGTTACTTGTTCCGGTGTACAAAACACAGAGACACAGGACACTTCCTTCGGCGTCAAAGATCAGTGTTTATTTACTGCAGGGAAACAGAAATCGCAAGAAGTACACTACGTGTAGGTTCTGAGAGACTGCTTCGAATTGCAACAGTGGGTCGCTCCTTTTATACATATTTTAGTCATAGCACAACATAGCGAACAAAAGGTTACAACTCAGTTCCCACAGTAAACTTCAAAAGGGTCGCTTTCATGTATTCAGAAGCCCGGAACATAATTACTGTAACATCGCCGGTTCTCAACTGTAAAAGTACGTTATCCCACCATTAGGTACATTCCATTCTGGCTGTAAACGAGTTAAGGAAAGAGACGGAAACAGGTGCAAGGAAGACAGAAAACAGACAACAGATTGAAAAAGAGTGTAGGGGGGCAATATCGGAAGCATGATTGCAGGATCAAAGGATTCGTGCCTAATGCATGCACGACTGAAACAATAGACCGGCACGGCAAGATGAGCCCCGAGCGGAGCCATCTGCCTTTGCAGTGTCATCCCCCTCATCATAAAGACACCCTCAAAGGAACACGTGTCTTCCGCAAGAGCTTGGGAATCCCAGGGTCACGAAGCGGACAGTGTCCGTTCGCTGGCTACTTGAGGGCAAGAGATAAAATGGATGCCGTATCTAAAATGGAACCCGTGGGTTCAGATGAAGAAACCCACGAATAAGACGAACGATGCAAAGTAGTGTAGCGAAAACGCGTACACCCACTAAACTCATCATTTGCGGTTCATAGATACCAAACTCGTCCATATTCGAACAAGTCAAAAACGCCATTACGATTCTCACGGAACCTCAACTTGTCATTAGACAGTGTGTTCAATGCGGTTTTCTCATCTTGTGATAGATTTTTCTTCCATTCCTAAATTTCCTCTGCTTTTTACGGAACTGTAGGAGGTCCTTCATCATTGCCTCTGAGAAGGTATCTAGGGCATCAAACGGCATCTGTGGGTTAAAAGTGGAGCACGGCTTAAATTGACTTTCTTCTCTGTCCTGTTCAATTCCCATATTGATTGCATGTTGTACCACATCTTGGCTGATTGCTTCATCCATCATCACTTCATTTCTTAAATCCTCCAATGCTTCTATTCCTGGGAGATCATTAACAGCAAGGTCATCAGTTGCTGTTAATCTTGCTACTGGCTTCTTGTTTCCCTTCAAATGAGTTCTAATTTGGAAGTATTTATGAAGTTTCAACTTTCTTACGAAACTGAAGAGATCAATCCTAGTCTGAGTATATTCCAGACGGGAATCAGGGCAAAATGTCAAACCCAAGCTCAGCACTTTATTCAGTAAGTAGTCTTGTTGTTAAATTTACCACCGTGAGAGTAGTTGTTCCCATTATCTCCTGTTGTTTTGCCTGCAGTTGGTCCAGGTTGTGCTTTTGGTCTTTCCTGCCGACACCGGATTTTCTTGTCCTCCTGCGTTTGCCTCTGGGGGCTTGTTCTTCACCCCCCGTAGCCAGGATTGCCTGATGACTTGAAATTCGGTCTGAAAAGGGGTCTGTTTGTTAAATCCACTTGCGACTTGTATCGCTGGTTCATCACTGGATTCATTGCCCGTCAAATCAGATTCCGATGTCACCACTGTTTGAGCTGGTACTTTTGTTTTGGAACTCAGTTCTTTACGAGAAACATCAAATTTTTTCGCGTAAGTTAGCACTCTGCCCTGTGTATAATCTCGTTCATCTCTTTGGAACTTCTCTTGCTTGCGAGTTTTTATTTTTTGTTCGTATTTCAACAATCTAGGTTTCATTAGCTATATTGCTTCAGTTATCTTTTTGTCATCTTCCTCCTTGTGTAGATCCTCTTCAAGCTGCTTGATCTCCGCTAGTGTCTTGTCGCGGTCACTCCATGCGTACTTCACCAGCAATCCCAATGTACCTTTACAATAGTGGGCCATGTGTTCCGCCCAGTCCGTCAAAGGTTGAGGGTCAGGGTTCTCGTATGAGGGGACAGTGTATACTCTTAATCCTCTTGGGACTCTATCCAACTCAATATACCCCTGTAGGCTTGTAGCCTCCCATCATTTTCTGACTTCGCGTTCATATAAACGCTCCAATTTCAACATTGTTTCAGTGAACCTAGTCTTTGGTTGCTTTGGATCCGGCACGCAGGCTTGGGCTCCACCCGCATTTGATTTTTTAAACATATCTTTGGCATCTTCATGCCTGGTTGATTCGCAGAACATGCTGTTGTCTATTGGCTGTTGTCTGAGGCACTGTAATTATTTGAATTTCACAACCTCTTACTGGTAATATCGCCCCTTACGTCGCGCTGCCACACATAACTGTCATTTACTCTTCAGAACAGAAGGAGATTGTTCGCTCACCCGATCGCGGTTCGTCCGGCTCACTGCGCCTCTTCCGAAGCGCCGCTCGTCGTTTCCCGCAACTGGTTCAGCTTTTGTCTTTTCTACCGTGGCAGACGCAGTGCAGCCGATTTAATGCCCGTTCAGGACACAGCTCCGTTTTCCACAGTCCTCGGTGCACTCTTCGACGGGTGCGGATAGCGGTAGTGGACGCCGCCAATTATTATGCTCCAAATTCTTCCCCACTCGCAAAAGAATTCTTCACACTCACTGGGCTGTTTTTATGTTGACTGGAGTTGTGTTGTCTGAGTGCCACGCTGCACAAGGAACTTTGGGCTGAGGCATGGTTGCCCAGTGCTATAAGTGGTGAGGCACCTGTGCCAGCCGAGTGGGCTTTAATGGGAGTACTGTGGTTGAGGAGTCCGCCCTGGTCTAATCGGATAACCTCGGGAGTGGCCGGAGTTTGTATCTTTGTCATTGTTGGCGACTGTAGGTCTAATCGGATAACCTCGGGGGTGGCCGGAGTTTGGATCTTTGTCGTTGTTGGCGGCTGTAAGTCAGCCCCTGCTTCCCCCATACTTGAGCAACTATCTGGGGGGTCCTGATTGTCGAGTTTGTCTGCTTCTTTCACCTCAGAGGTGGAATTTGGGTTAGTTGTAATCTCCTCCGGTGGGGGTCTTGAGGTACAACTGACTAAGTGTGCAGATGGTAGTTGCTGTTTGCAGATAGAGTCAGCAGGCTTTCCTAATGCAGATGAGTACACTAGGGGCTCGTGTGATGCGCTTGCACTTGAGGACTTGTGCTTTAGGGGCCCGCTTTGATGAGGTTGTGGGGGTTCCCTGGGCCAGGGTGCTTGTAGTACTTGTGGTAGTTTCGCGCAGTGGTGCACATTTTCCCAGCAGCAGTAGAGGTGATTTGCAGCCCCTGGAGATGCTTGTTGCTCGAGAAGATGGCTGAGCCTGCGTCCTTTAGGAACTAGAACTTTGTATAGATTTTAGGTTGATGGAGCTTTATCCTAGTAAGAGGCTCGATAGCCGGTGGCACTTGGAGCAGGACCTCTGGGTGCCCCTGATTTGGTATAGTGTTGGCCGGACCCGATGGTAACTCAGTTAGGGAGAGAAGATTCTGCTCCATTCTGGGGGATGTTGGGCCGTCAGTGTCTGTTTTCTTGTTTCCCCTTTTCGTCTTTGCTTTTTTTCTTGGAATTAACTCTGGTGAGCCCCTGATCTTTCCAGACCTCATTCCGCTCTGCCCTCTTAGTCTCTCACCGCGGCTCCCCACGCTTACTTGAGCGATGAAATGACGAGTAATGTTTGGTGATGATTAGATGGTTAGATAATTGGATGATGATGAAGCAGTCCGAGATCAGGGACCTTGCCCCTGTTTCTGTGCCCCTGTTTCTGCGCCCCCTCAGGCTGTTGCAAATGGGTCAGTTCGGGGGTTGGGGAGGTGACGCTGGAGGGGGTGCCTGGTTTGCTTGCGAGCGGAGCACGCCGGGAGGGCCCCTGGTCAGTCGGACCTGGTCAGACTACCTGTCGGCCCAGCCCCGGGGCTCTTACTTCGCGACCGCCTCTATCGGCTGTCGCGCTCACATCTCTACCCCCCCTCCGGGTTCCTGCGGTGCTGTGTGAGCGTATTGCTCAGTCAGTTGTCTTGCTTCTGTCTCAACCTCACATTGCCTCCTTGCTGCCATACAGGTGAACAGAAGATGTAGGGCGTGTGGAGTATATCAGGCAGCAAGGCTGTGGGGTGGTGGGACAGAGAGGCAGAGAGGCAAAGGCAGAGAGGCAGCCTGACCTCCCCGCAGGCGGTAGGAATGCTGATGTTTTTAATGGTTAGAGACCGAGGCAGATTGAAAGAGGGGGCCGACCTCACAGCCCCGTCGCAGCTTCGGCACTCAGCGATAGCTCTCCCACCACTCCTATCAGGTCCTGTCCGGTGCGGTACGGGTGCAGGTGCGGGTCTATTCCGGTCGGGTATGGGAGTGGATGCAGACGGAGGTGCAAGCGCAGGTACTGGGGTAGGCGGTGATACGGGTTACCTTTGTAGTACTTCCTCAGCGCCGGCACCAGTGCGGGTGCAGGAGCGGGTCCGTGCGCTTCCCGGCCCCCGGTCGGGAGAAGGGAGAAGGTGCGAATACGGGTACAGGCATGCGACTAGCCTCCTGCCGCACTGGTTTACCTCCGCAGCCTCTGCAGCGCCATGGGAAGGTTGTAGCGGTTATCCCAGGTCCAGGTTATCCCAGTCCGACGCTCACCCTTCGTGGCAGCCTGCTCCGGCGTCTGGACCGAATGGCGTCTGGCCGGCGTTTTAGTCAGCTCTCTAGTGCTCTCTAGCGGCAATCTCGTGCTAGGGGGGAAGCGACAGGAGACGAAAGTGTGGTCA